>NC_056743.1:957358092-957360592 GCF_019279795.1 Protopterus annectens | reverse complement strand
ACTTGCGGCCCACGGTTTCGGCTGAAACCACGGTAAGGCCTACAACGAGTGTCTCTGTTTCGGCCGAAACCGAGTCCTCGGAGATTCCCTCATCCGAATGCATTCAACCGACCACCGCGGCCAGGGAGGCCCCGGCTGAGTCGGCTACCGAGCTACCTACCGAAACCAGTGTCCAGGAAATGTCCGACACCATACCTTTGGACATTTCTACTCCTGCACGTGGGGCAGCTAGGCCCCCTGCTTCCATGTCCATTAAGGCCTTTTCTAGGGCTAAAGCTGCTAAACTTTCTAAAGCTTTGCCTCCCAAGACTACCTCCCAGAGGCCTTCCTCTAGTTCTCAGATACTCAGCCTTGCAGAGGACCATATTTCTTTGATTAGAGGTTCACAACCTCACCCAGACAGGGCCTCTCACCCTCCACCTGACAAAAGGCCCAGGACTGACCCCTCTGACCCCCACTCTTCTGATGAGTCCACGGATGGATCTGAGTTGTCAGATCACCAGGAGGAGGCTTATTCACCCTATGAGGATTCCGATGCTGAAGAATCTATCCCTTCGGCCTCCCCTCCTGAAGAGTTTTCTTTTGGTGAGACTCTACACTCCATGAGAGAGCATTTTCAATGGCAAGGTCAGGAATTCTCTGATTCCAGAAAAAGATTAAGGACCTTTTTACATTTGCCTCAACATAGGCCCTTAGCTATACCTCCTGTTGTGAATGTAATTGATGATGTGTACAATGATGTCAGTACAGCCCCTGATACTCTCCCCCCGGCCCCTGCCAAACCTGATAGATACTACAGGGTCCCGGATTCACATTTCCATTTGTATAAAGCCCATTCTGCAGACCCAGAAACTATTTCTCAGGGTCCTAAAGGGGTTACGGCCGCCACTGCCAAAAATCCTCTACCCTCTGAAAGAGAGTCCAGAGCTTTAGAGAGATGGGGAAAGAAGGTATATACTTCTGCAACTCTTTCCGTCAGGGCATTAAATTGTCAATTTCATATGGTACAGTACCAAGAGTATTTGTTAGATGAACTGAATAAGAAACTTTCTTCTCATGAACCCCTTGACCGTAAATCCCTTCAGGATTTGGCACACAACTCACAGCAGGTTAGTAATCATTTCTTAAAATGTGGCTATGATGCATTGGAGGCTTCATTTAGGTCAGCTATGACTGGGGCAGTTATTCGTAGGCATGCCTGGCTGAAGGAACAATCTTTGCCAGACCATGTTAAAGCTAAACTCTTGGATGCTCCAGTGGAGAAACAGAATTTATTTGGCTCCTCTGCTCAGGATGTCTTAAAAAAGTTTGAAGAAAAGGCAAAATCTGTGCAAACAGTTAAGGATTTCCTGCAAGTACAACCTCCGAGATTCAGTAGAAACTGGCCTACTAAGAATTGGTCCTTTCCAGACTCGGACAGAGCCCAGAGAGGCAGGAACAGACGACCCAAAGGCAGAGGCCAATCGAAGGGCTCCTACAGAGGCCGTCAGTGGCAGCCTGCCAACCAGAGGAGTAGTGCAACAGCAGCAACAACTACTACACCAGGACAGGCTCAATGACTTTATTCTGATTCCGCCTACCAGGGCTCAACTGGAAGCGCCCTTGGGCGGAAAGCTTGCTTTATTCTCAAAAAACTGGAATTATATTACAAGGGACACATGGACACTGCAAATAATAGACAAAGGATACAGGTTCCACTTCCACACTTTGCCAAAAAGAAATGGAATGCCAAACCTACCACCAAATCAGAGGGCAGAGGCTTTAAAGCAGATCAACAACTTGCTTCAAATGAAAGCTATAGAAAAGGTAAAACTTTCAGAACAAGGCCAAGGATTTTACTCCAGACTATTCCTTGTACCAAGAAAAGAAAATCAATGGAGGCCTATTCTCGACCTGTCCGCACTGAATGCTTACCTCATTGTGCCAAAATTCAAGATGCAGCAACTTCTTCCCATGTTGGGCAAGGAGTCTTGTCTGGTGACTCTAGATCTCAAGGAGGCATACCTGCACGTCCCTATTCGACCAAGTTGCAGAAGACACCTCAGATTTCTTGCAGGATCAGAGCATTATCAATTCTCAGCATTGCCCTTTGGCTTATCTACTGCGCCCAGAGTATTCACGAAATGCCTGGCATCAGTAATCGCACACTGCAGACTTCAGGGGATTCAAATCTACCCATATCTGGACGACTGCCTTATACAAGCGGACAACAAGGGAAATTTGATAAAGGACTTGGCCTATGCCTTCCACCTGCTACAGGCCTTGGGATACACAGTCAACATCCAAAAGTCAAGACTGGTTCCATCCCAAAGGATAACTTTTTTGGGTGCAGATCTGGACACAACCACCCAAATGGCCTTTCTCACAGAAGAAAAACAAAAACAACTTCCGGATTACTTCATGATTCTGACAAGAAAAACTCAGCTTACTGCAAGGAAAATCCTGCAGGCCCTGGGTTACATGGCATCCTGCAGAATTCTGATACCACAGGCCAGGCTGG
>NC_056743.1:957206316-957317799 GCF_019279795.1 Protopterus annectens | reverse complement strand
TGGGAAGGTAATTGCACACCATAATCCAGAGGCTCATAACTGTGTTATCTGCACGTGCTTTACAATGAAGCTAATGGATTTGATTTGATGGTTAAGATGCCATACTTTGACATCAGATCATCTCCTTTAGCAAAACAATCTTCACATAATCCTTGACTTTGGGATCTCAGTTCCAAGCCTCAGAACCGACTCGTCCATTTTTCTTTTTGCACCTCCGAAACTGTGAAGCAAGGGTCTGCGCATAATGTTCCTCACTAAATTATCTCCAATCTCGTTTCTGCTTTGTGGTGTCTGATGCATCCAACCTCTCTCTGTAACTTTGACATTATTATACTGTAAGCTTTTTCTGTATTTTCTCTATATTTTCTACATGTTTTCTACTTATTTCTACCTGCTACTGTCTCCTTATTTCTTTGTGCGCGTGTATTTCTCCCTTCATCTTTCCTTCTACTTTTAGGTAGTTTAATGTGCCATTGTTGGTACTATATCTTTCTGCAGTCTTTACCGTAGGGTAATTTTCATTAGCATAGTTCTCCCTTTCCTGTCCCTTCAAAAAAAAAAAAAAAAGTGTGTGTGTTTTAAAGCGTTAGGCCTTTCTTTTGTTAGCATGGCCAATAAGTGAACTGAGGGCACCTCTGGCTTTAAGGGGTGGCAAAAATGTGATAGGAAAATGCTCAACTCAGATGGTCATGGTTTCTGCATATATTGTTTATGCACTGTCAAGTCTCCAGGAGGATTGTGCAATTTGCCATTATTTGTCTGCCAGAACCTTGACTGAACTGAGAAATAAACTTATTTTGAAGAGGCTATTAAAGAGTGATTCTGAAGAGACCATTTCTGGTCCAAGAACTGAAGTCAGCTCTTCCTCCTCTTCGCCATCAAAGAAATGATCACATTCAGTTCCGAGAAGTTTTGGAACCACCTTCCAAATTGACAAAACCAGCTACGGTGTTGACTGCATTTTTTACTCCGGTAGGCAAGGATGATTCAATGTTGTCAAATCTTGCAGCAGACAGCAGGAGCTTCGGTACCAGTGGGTTTATTGGTACTGAAGCAGACTAAAGCAAACACCAACCCTCGCACGTACGGCTGCACGGCCAACCAACCTTGTAGAAAACACCAAAAGCCAGCAAGATGGTATCACCATTTATTCAGAGGCAACAAAAGGACAAGAAATGTCCAAATTCAAAAACTCATACTAGTTTCGGCACCAGCCTTCATCAGTGAGTGAAAATCCTTCAAAAATACATAGTCAACGTCTGTTTAAATCTGTGAACAAACCAATGGCAGTACAAACATTTGCATAAAGCTCTCAAATCAGATTTAAAGCAACATTGCACTGTTGAGTAGGGAAAAATATATATATCCCCATACAATACAAGTGTATGAAAACTGTAGTTCTAATAATGAACTAGAATATCATGAAACAGATGATAACATATTATTAGCATATATAAATGCAATATAATCTTGAATTGCAAAGGGAAAAATATATACATAAAAATGGCATATAAATGGTTTATAAATGGTCATTGAGACCTGGAGGAAAGAGGGCTCCTAAATGTGTAATCCAATATCTCTCCTTATGGCTCAGGATACCTTGCCAACCTGTCTGGTTTTGCCTATTCCCTGTAATTTTATCAATAATTGTAAACATAAACTGGGCAGTGGGATGTTTGACTGTATGTAAGTATAAAGCATTAGATGCCTTATGGTTCCGTATGTCGCTACGATGTTCCCCAATTCTAATACGTAATGAACGTGAAGTCTTGCCAACATAGAATGATTTGCATTGGCATGTAGCCAAATAGATGACCCAGCTAGTGGAACAATTGCCAAACACCTTGATATCATACACTTTACTAGTATTAGAGCTCGTAAATTGTTTGAGCTGGTTAACATGAGCACAAGAAACGCAATGTCCACACCTGAAAGTTCCCAATAATTCGTCCCCCAATATGGTAAGTTGTTTATATTTGGCTGCCCCACTTTCTCAATCTAATCAGTTTTGGCTGTAGAATAATCATGTGAACATGAATTAATTCTCCGAATTATAGGGTTATAGATCAGACATTCCTCAAGGAATTGGGTTAGAAAAGCAGACAGGGGTTCTGTGAGAGAACCATGACCAGAAACTATGGGCCTACCTGGTGGATGTGTAAGGGATTTGTGTATTTTGGGTAAAAGATACAAAATTTGTCTAGCCGGTTCTTAAAACCACTATTGTCCTTGGTGAGAGCAAGAATTCAAGACACTACGCAATTTTTGCAAATTATTGAAGATTGCCAACTAGAACCCCATTGGATAATGTGCACTCTGGATGTTAAATCCCTCTACACTAGTATTCCACATTGGGCGGGGCTTCAGGCTGTTGAATATTGGCTTGTTAAGTCAGAATTATATTCTCCGGGTTTCAACACTCTACTTATTTGTCTCACCGAACATGTTTTAAATAAAAATGTGTTCTATTTCCAGGGTGATTGCTATTATTGGCAACTACAGACGCCATGGGGGCTTCTTTTGCCCCCATCTATGCAGATCTTTTTATGGCCTACCTTGAGGAATGTCTGATCTATAACCCTTTACACAATTTATATCTTGTGGAAATAGACATATGGAGAAGATATTTAGATGATTGTTGGATGGTGTGGCGTGCAGATGCGAATTATTTACAGGAATTTTTGGAACATCTGAATAACAACATTTGGGGCATTGAATTTTCAATTACATTCCATAGAGATGTTATAACTTTTTTGGATGTTACAGTATATCGTAATACTGACAACACACTTAATACAAAAATCTTTCGAAAATATCCCCAGTTTAACACCTTGTTACATGCACATAGCATGCATCCACGCCACACCATCCGGAATATCCCTAAATCTCAATATCTTAGAATTCGGAGAATTAATTCATGTTCACATGATTATTCTACAGCCAAAACTGATTTACTCAATAGATTTTTGGACCGGGGTTACAGCATTTCCGATATAGAATTAGCTAAGACATATTCTGACAACCAAGATAGAAAGACATTGTTGGAATACAGGGACAAAAGTCAAAACATCAATAACTCTAAAGTGAGATTAATTACTACACTGGGCAAAAATCATCAGACTGTCAGGCAAGCCGTGAACCAAAATTGGAATATCTTACTAGCAAATGATTTTTTGAGGGGAATATTAGATAAGCAATGTTCATTTTCATTCAGACGTGGTAAAACACTAGGCACTCTATTTTCACATTACAAACACAGAGAAAGTGGGGCAGCCAAATATAAACAACTTACCATATTGGGGGACGAATTATTGGGAACTTTCAGGTGTGGACATTATGCTTCTTGTGCTCATGTTAACCAGCTCAAACAATTTATTTGTGCTCTAATACTAGTAAAGTGTATGATATCAAGGTGTTTGGCAATTGTTCCACTAGCTGGGTCATCTATTTGGCTACATGCCAATGCAAATCATTCTATGTTGGCAAGACTTCACGCTCATTACGTATTAGAATTGGGGAACATCGTAGCTTACATACGGAACCATAAGGCATCTAATGCTTTATACTTACATACAGTCAAACATCCCACTGCCCAGTTTATGTTTACAATTATTGATAAAATTACAGGGAATAGGCAAAACCAGACAGGTTGGCAAGGTATCCTGAGCCATAAGGAGAGATATTGGATTACACATTTAGGAGCCCTCTTTCCTCCAGGTCTCAATGACCATTTATAAACCATTTATATGCCATTTTTATGTATATATTTTTCCCTTTGCAATTCAAGATCATATTGCATTTATATATGCTAATAACATGCTATCATCTGTTTCATGATATTCTAGTTCATTATTAGAACTACAGTTTTTATATACTTGTATTGTATGGGGATATATATATTTTTCCCTACTCAACAGTGCAATGTTGCTTTAAATCTGATTTGAGAGCTTTATGCAAATGTTTGTACTGCCATTGGTTTGTTCACAGATTTAAACAGACGTTGACTATGTATTTTTGAAGGATTTTCACTCACTGATGAAGGCTGGTGCCGAAACTAGTATGAGTTTTTGAATTTGGACATTTCTTGTCCTTTTGTTGCCTCTGAATAAATGGTGATACCATCTTGCTGGCTTTTGGTGTTTTCTACTGAAGCAGACTAACCTTATCTCTTTACCAAGGACCTCTTATTTGCCATCAGCGGACCCTTTTTGCTGACCAGCCACTTGGTCCTTGCTTGGAACAGAGACTACATAGGTCCCCTTTAGCTTCCTTTATTTGGTCAACTAAGAGTCTATCTGAGTCTGACATAATGAGACTGGTTGATCAGCTCCTGATGGCAAGGGGATTGCCCCCATCCTTGATTCCCAGCCAGCTTGGCTTTGCAACCGGTTCTTCCTAGACACCCTCTCAGATTCCTCCTCCGACTCCAACTGAGTGTTTGGAGCCCTTGGCACTGACTTGCCCGGCTCCCACTGCCTCACCAATTAGAGTTTCTTCTCCGGCACTATTGATTTTGTTGAGCTCTTCCGGTTTGTTGGAACCGGAGATATCCGGAGGCTTCATTGTTGGATGTTCATCGTGCATACAGCTGCAGTCATAACAGATGGGTTCTCCTGCCGTCAGGCGGGTCCTCGGTTGGCCGAATTCCAAAGTCTAAGTCTGGCGTCAGTTGTCGTCGCTTCTTCCCTGACGTCAGTGCGACAGGGGTATAAAAGAACCAGCTGACGCCATTTTCTTCAGTCTTTCTTGCCACATGGTGCCCGAAGCAGAAGCAGTTCGCAAGTGCCGGTCGGCCAGCTCCTGAGATTACGAATATTTTTCAACCGAAGACTTCTTGAAAGCTAAGTACCCCGTTGGGGAAACTTTTCTTGCCTCTGACCGATGTCAGACAAAGTTAATAATTGCATTTCATGTGGGAAGCAAATACCGCATAAGGATTTCCATTGCCTCTGTATACCTTGCTTAGGCCCAGACCACGACGTCTCGGCCTGTTGTTTTTGTGCTACATTCAACAGATGCACTATTAAGCATCGGGCGGAGTTCGCCCAACACTATTTTGGCAAAAAGTTTAACTACAACATGTTGTCAGATACTCCAATTCCAATTTTGAGTAAACGACGTAAAGATAAGGACCGACATACGAGGTCCGCGACTTCTACCGACACCACGCTAAAGCCGACTACATGTGCTCCGGTTCTCAGCGAGGCACCTACGCAGCCCCTGACTACCGATGACACTTCATTAGCGGTGTCTTCTGTGCCCGAGGTCGCAGGCTCTTCGGCCCACACCCCGACTACAGATACCGAAGTCACTCTTGGCGTTGAAACTGCCACCTCTCAAGGTGTCTTCAGGCCTTCTTCTTTTTCCATTAAGGCTTGCACTAAATCTAAAGCAGCCATGCATTCTAAAAGACAAGCTCCACAGGGCCCCTCTCAAGGCCCCATGCCTAAAAAGCAGATGCTCAAAATGGCTGAGGATTTGATTACTCTTATCAGGGGTTCTAACCCCCCCCCCCCAGACAAAAGGCCCAGAGTGGAGGAAGAATACCTTTCCTCGGACCAGGCCTCCATTACTTCAGAGCATTCTGAGGACCAGGAACATTCTTACTCCCCTTTCGAAGATTCTGATGCAGAGGAGTCCATTCCCTCTGTCCCCCCCCCTCCCCGAGGATTGCTCTTTTGGGGAAACCTTGCATACCTTGAGGGAACACTTCCACTGGGAAGGCCAAGAGTACTCAGACTCCAAGAAAAGGCTCAGGGATTTCCTCTTGCTCCTTCAGCACAGGCCTCTGGCTATACCTCCTGTCTTAGACATATTAGATGATGTGTATTCAGAGGCCAGCCTTAACCCAGATTCTTTACCTCCAGCTCCAGTCAAGCCTGACAGGTATTACTGGGTGCCTGATTCACACCAATTCCTATACAAAAGCCATGCGGCTGACCCAGAAACTATTTCACAGGGTCCCAAGGGAATTAAGGCTTCCACTGCCAAAAATCCATTACCTTCAGAGAGAGATTCCAGAGCTTTAGAAAGGTGGGGGAAAAAGGTATACACCTCGGCCACTTTAACCATGAGGGCATTAAACTGTCAGTTCCATATGTTAAAGTATCAACGGTTTTTGTTATCTCAGTTGAAAAGCAAAATGTCACAACCTGAACAACCAGACTTGAAGGAGTTGCAGGATTTGTTGCATAGTGCAGAGCAAGTGGGTAAATTCATGCTTTAGAGGCTACTTGTAGAGCTGCTGTTACAGGATCAGGCATACGTAGACATGCTTGGCTCAAAGAACAAACCTTACCAGGTCATGTCAAAGCTAAATTACTAGATGCACCTCTTCAAAAAGATGTATTGTTTGGTGTTAAGCTGAGGAGGTATTAAAGAAAATGAAGGAAAAGGCAAAATCAATGCAAACAGTGAAAGATTTCCTACAGGTACAACCGCCACGTTTCAGTAGAAATTGGCCTTCAAAAAATTGGTCCTTTCCAGCCACAGACAGACCTCAAAGAGGTAGATACAGGCACCCGAGAGGTAGAGGGCAATCTCAAGGATCATTTAGAGGCAGACAATGGCAAACACCTACACCAAGAGGGGGTAAGGATAGTTCACAGCCATTCAGAAAGCAGACCCAATGACTTTCCCCTTTGCATGCCCAGCAAGGCTCAAATGGCAGCACCTTTAGGCGGAAAACGGGCATTATTTTCGAAAAATTGGCATACTGTCACAAAAGGCAAATGGATCCTGGACATTATAGACAGAAGCTACAGATTCCACTTTCACACCCTTCCAAAAATGAGAGGCATGCCAAACCTGCCACACAATCAAAGGGCAGAGGCACAAAAACAAATTTCAGATCTCTTGGACATGAAAGCTATTCAAGAGGTACCTGCACAAGAACAGGGTCAGTGTTTTTATTCCAGACTATTCCTGGTACCAAGGAAGGGCAAAGATTGGAGACCTATTTTGGACCTATCCATCCTAAACACATATTTACTCGTACCAAAGTTCAAGATGCTCACATTACAGCAGCTTCTTCCCATGCTGGGCAAGGAGTCTTGGCTGGTGACATTGGACCTCAAGGAGGCATACCTGCATGTCCCAATCAGACAAGATTGCAGAAGATACCTCAGATTTCTTGTAGGTTCATCCCATTATCAATTCTCTGCATTGCCCTTTGGCTTATCTACTGCGCCCAGAGTGTTCACGAAATGCCTGGCATCAGTAATTGCCTTCTGCAGACTTCGAGCGATACAAATATACCCATATCTGGACGACTGCCTGATCCAAGCGGACAGCAAACACACTCTTCTGAAACACCTGGCGTTTGTAATAATGTTGTTGAAATATCTGGGATACACAGTCAACAAAAAGAAGTCAAGACTAATACCCTCTCAAACAATAATTTTCCTGGGTGCCAGCTTGGATACAAACACCCAGATGGCCTACCTCATGCCAGAGAAACGAGGGCAATTAACTCAATACTTCAGAAAACTGGCAACCTTCACCAGGCTGACTGCAAGGAAAATCCTGCAGGCTCTGGGATTCATGGCATCTTGCATCCTGCTAATCCCATGTGCAAAGCTGCATGTGAGGAAACTTCAATGGTACCTAAAAAACTTATGGTCTCAACACGGCCACAGTTTGGAAACAATCGTACCACTGATTCCATGTCTTCAAAAGGAATTTCTGTGGTGGGCTCAAGCATGCCAAAGAAACATAGGTCTCCCATTCTGCAAGCCTCAAGCAAATCAAGTCATCACAACAGACACCTCGGACTACGCCTGGGGGGCGCACATGACAGATCGGTGCATTCAGGGCAAATGGTCACAAAAAGAAAAGCACCTACACATCAATCAAAAGGAACTGCTAGCAGTAATAAATGCTATTATGGCTTTCAAAGACCTACTGCATCCAGGGCAGCTATTGATAAGAACAGACAACACCACAGTGATGTGGTACATAAACAAATAGGGAGGAACTCATTCATATCCCCTGTGCAGACTAGCCATGTCCCTTTGGAACACGGCTCTGGAGTTGCAAATCCAACTTCAAGCACAATTCCTGCCAGGGAAGGAAAACACACTGGCAGACAACCTGAGCAGAAACATGACAGATCCACACGAATGGAAGTTGCATCCTCAAGTTTTTACAATGATAATTCAAGCATGGGGAAGGCCAGACATAGATCTCTTTGCCACCCACAGAAATTACCAGTTGACAAAATTCTGCTCAAGGTCCTTTCATCCACAGGCCTGGAAAGTGGACGCACTCTTTCAGTTGGACAACAATGACGGTTTATGCCTTTCCACCTCTTCCACTGCTGGCCAAAGTTCTATTAAAAGCCAGAGCACACAGACCAAAGATGATTCTCATTGCTGCAGACTGGCCAAGACAACACTGGTACCCACTCCTGAGTAGCCTGACTCATTCCCCACCATGGATCCTGCCTCTAATGCCTCTTCTACTGACTCAGCACAACTTCAAAACTCTTCACAGTCAGCTGAAAACACTCAATCTAGCCGCATGGAGAATTCCTTAAATTCACAGCAGACCCTACTCTCCAAGGAGGTGCAGGATGTCATTTTGGAGGCCAGAAGGCCTTCTGCTAGAAAAGCCTACTCTGCAAAATGGAAATGGTTTTGTGTCTTGAATCAGAAAAAGGGTAAGCATCCTGGAATACTGAATTTACCTCAAATACTACAGTACCTAGCTGAGCTGCTAAGCAGTGGACTTTCATTCTCCTCCATCAAAATTCATGCCTCAGCCATTTCTGCAGAATACACCACTGATCCTCCTTTATTCTCTCACCCTCTCTTAAGACAGTTCCTCAGAGGGGCTAAGAATATAAAACCACCAAGGAAGCAACCAGTACCTGCTTGGGACCTCAATTTCATTCTAGAAAAACTAACCCTGCGTCCTTTTGAGCCAGCTGCTTCAACAGATCTGCAATATTTGTCATGGAAAACAGCCTTCCTTCTAGCTATCACCTCAGCACGCAGGGTTTTGGAACTACAAGCCCTCATGGCTGTGCAGCCTTTCATCATTTTCCATCAGGACAGAGTTTCCTTACAAACCAATCCTTCATTTATGCCAAAGGTAGTATCCAGGGTAGCCTTGAATCAGGCTATCCACTTACCTACGTTTTACCCTAATCCACAAAACAAAGGGGAGAGGCTACTACATTCCTTGGACATTCACAGACAGCTCCGTTATTATTTGGACAGAACAAAGCCTTTCAGAAAATCAGAGCAACTCTTTGTGTCCTATGCTACAGGTGCTCAAGGGAAGCCTGTTTCCAAACAGACAATCTCAAAATGGATAGTCCACTGCATACGCTTTTGTTACTCTTTTCATGGTAAAACTGTACCTACAGGCATCAGATCTCACTCCACAAGGGCCACAGCTACCTCTGCTGCCTTCCTCAGGGGGGTTCCTACCAAAAATATTTTGGAAGCAGCCACTTGGAGTTCTGTACATACTTTCTCCAAGCACAATCACCTACCATTATTCTCCAAAACTAGAGCAGGCTTTGCCACTGCAGTCTTGCAGGGCATCCTGGCTCCACCTAGTTCCACTTAGTGCCTACCACCCCTTTATTAGCTTTGGGATTCTACCCATCTGTTATGACTGCAGCTGTATGCACGATGAACATAATACAGTTTTGTATCTACCATAAATGTAGATGTTCGAGTGCTAATACAGCTGCAGTCGAGGTTTCCCTCCCTCCTTCCCCTCTTGGGCAGCCCTTATGGCTAACACCTCTTCATACAACCTCATTGGGGTATTCTTTTATGGTGTATTTGCTTGCAACTACTGTTTTCTGATTATATTGCATTTGCTTTACTACATAAATTTATGTTTTGCCTTCCTTCTGGGGGCACCTGACATCTGGGGCAAGAAAAACTGAAGAAAATGGCTTCGGCTGGTTCTTTTATACCCCTGTCGCACTGACGTCAGGGAAGAAGCGACGACAACTGACGCCGGACCTAGACTTTGGAATTCGGCCGACCGAGGACCCGCCTGACGGCAGGAGAACCCATTGTTTATGACTGCAGCTGTATTAGCACTCGAACATCTACATTTATGGTAGGTACAAAACTGTACTTTCTGAGGGGCAAGGTTCGACTTCGATCCTTTTGGAAACTTCCATGCCCCTCAGTGCCTCAGCATTCGTAAGGTTGACCCTAGCTTCTGCTTTGGTGGTGGCTTCCTCAGTGTGGAATAGGACCATGGTTCTCAAGGAGGCTGTTTTGGTTCCAGGCTCCTGTGTCCTGCTACTGTGTGTGTGTGGTGGTGGTGGGGGGGGGCTTTCGAATCATGGAGAAGGTTTTGTCTATTGTGGACTCTCAATTTTGGGCATTTCTGTCAGGCCAAGTATCTTGTCCGTCCCCTCGACCCGAGCTTTCTCCAGCCTCATCCCTGGGGCTGAGGGCATAAAATCCTCAGGAGTGATCCACCATGGTGATTTCTTCTTTGGATACTGCTCAGCACCATCCCACTGAAGAGATACCTGCAAAGAAAAAGTGCATGAGTCTTTCACAGAGGGTAATGAATCTGATGAAGTGGAAGGTTTCCCTAGGTCACCTCCTGATTGATGATTCCTTTGGGGACATCCTAGAAATCCAGAAGCAGACAGTTGGCTGGAATTAGAGGAATTGGTATACTTAGAGGCTTTTTGTGCCCAGTCCTCTACCTCTTGGATCTCTCCGCTCACTGACAAGCTTATTAAACTGATCGCTCAGCAGGCCTGGAAAGTTCTTGACTCCATTGAACCGGTTCCTAAAAGACCTGAACAGATTCTGTGTGCCCATAAGGACAAGCAACATTGGGCCAAGGGTGTTCCTTTAGATGTCATGGTGATGGCAGCAGCCATCAGAAAGGAGCTTGCAGAAGAAAGTTCTACTATCCGTGCTCCTAACAAAGGAGTCTAGGACTATGGATACGTTCGGGAAGTGTGTATATGCTTCAGCGACCTTTGCTCTCAGGTCCTTGAATTGTATGGCACACTTCACTAGGTTGGTATGAGATCTTATCAAAGAGCTTTCAGACACTTGAGCAGTAGCTGAAGGGGTCCAAGATAAGGTTACCTCTCAGCTCTCCACCCTTGAATCTGTCTCCATTTCCTCAATGAGGCTAATTACTGATGCAGCAGAAGGGATGACAAGAGCAACAGGTTCAGGCATAGCCATCAGGAGACATGCCTGGATGAGCTTGTTTGTCTTTATGAAGCCATTTAAATCTTCTTTCGTCAACGCTCTGTTTGACGGATCATCCCTATTTGGGCCCAATGTTAAAGGCACACTGGCCAGATGTGAGAAAGATGGGGAAACACTTTCTCCCATGAGCGTACGCTTCTCCATTTCTCAACGACCCTGCTGTAGGAACCAGAAAAGTGGGAGGCTATGGTTCAAAAAGACCCAAGAGCCTTTCCAGGACTCGTGGCAAAGACTTATTCTGGGGCAGACGGGGAAGTAATAATGGAAGACGCCATTCTAGAAGCAGAGGTGGGCCGCAAAACCAAGGTTCCGGAGATTCCTTTTTGGGTAACTCGTACCAGCGCTCCTGAATGAAGGCCCAATTACCTTCGTCTGGAGGCAGTCTGGGACGATTATCCCTGCAACAACTTGCCTGGCTACAAAACAATGGACCAATGGGGGCAAGGAATTATTTCCAGAGGCTCCATCATTCCCCATTCTATGAAACCAAAAAGGCAGAAAAAACTCCCAGACATTCCATGCAGTCACAGGGAAGCAGCAGTCATAGAAATTCAAACATGCCTGACAAGAGAGTCATCCAGTCAGTCCCACCAGACCAGAAAGGATCCAGAATCTACCCAAGGTTTTTTTTAGTGCCCAAAAAAACAGGGGACTGGAGACCCATTTTAGATCACAGCCAGTTGAGTAGGTCAGTCCAACAAACCAAGTTCCGGATTATTTTGGTACAGGCAAAAGAAAAAGATGACTGGCTGTGCTTGATAGATCTTCAGGATGTGTATTACCACATAAAAATGGACAGGCACTTCAGAAGACTTTGTGCTTTCGTCTGGTAGCCAGTCACTATCGATTCAAGGCACTGCCCTTTGGCCTCACCACAGCCCCTAGGGTGTTTACCAGATACATGGCAGTGGTAGCAGCACATCTCAGGCTGCTAGTATTCTGCGTATTTCCATATCTCGATGACTGGCTCCTTACCGATACCGCCAGGCGTCAACTAGTAAAAGCAAGAGATTACACCCTTCATCTTTGCACCACAGTAGGAATCGCAATAAATTGCAAAAAAAATCTCATCTGGAACCCACACAGTATCTGGAATTTTTTGGAGCTATACTAGACAGTCATGGGATTTGCATCACTACCATTAGAAAGGTTCCAAAGGATCAGATCACAAGTAAATCACATTATTCAGAACAGAAGTGTTCCAGCAAGACTCATACTGCAGGCTCTCTAGGGTCAATGGGAGCCTCTTTTACCCTAGTTCCCATGACCAGATGTCACATGTGGATTCTTCTGTGGCTTCTGGCCTCCCAATGGTCATTACTAAACCAACCAATGTCTCATCAAATTTTATAAAGTAAGCAAACAGCAACAAGGAGAAAATCGGTCCCAATGTAGAAAAAAGCAAGTAAAAATACTTGAGAAACAACAGTGGGACAACCATGGCAAAGCACATATATTGGTGTGTGCATAAGTGTCTTTGTCATTTATGTTCTTTCTACCGTTGGTAGTTTCTGTCAAAGTATCATTGATGGTACTCCCCCCTTTGTTACCTTTCGAAGTATTTTTGAATATCATAGTTGGTATTTCCTTCTCTTAATCCTTTCTATTTAAAAAAACAAAAGAAAAAAAACACAGATTTCTTCTATCCCTCTATAGTTGTGACAGTTACGGAAGGCAAAGTAGATTTACCTGTTAAAGCTAAGGGCACTTCTGGATGGATGTTCTTTGTGTTTCACTGTTGCAGTCATCTCACTTGGGTTATCCTGCCAGGGGTAGCCTTCAGTCGGCCCGATTACCAGAGACTTAATATTTCTGCATTGGTTGCTGTTGCTTCAGGACTGATGTCAGGTCATCAGGGGTATAAAAACAGGCAGCCGACGCCATTGCCCCAGTCTTTCTTGCCGAGCAGCCCGAAGCAGAAATAGTTTGCACAAGTACCAGTCGGCCGCTACCTGAGTTTTTGTTTCCAAAATTGAATCATCCCGAAGTCTTCTAAAGCTAAGCACCCTGTTGGGGACCTTTTTTTCTTGCTCTAACAGATGTCAGAAAAAGTTAACAATTGTCTTGCCTGTGTAAAGCAAATACCACATGAGATTTCCGTTCTTACTGCATCACTTGTTTAGGCCCAGACCACGAAGTACCTCACTGTCGGTTTTGTGCTTTGTTCAACGCCCAAACTATTCATTGTCGGGCCCTTATTGTAGCTAAATACATTTGTTCTTGATCTCTGTATTCCGAAATAGCTTTGGTAAGCCATCCGACTACCGATCTTCCAAAAAAACATAAGGATAAAAACAGAGACAGACCGCACAGGTCCAAAACTGCCGACGACGGTTCTGTTAAGCTAGTCGCCAGTTCGCCGGTGCTCATTGAGGCGTTTTCACTGCTCCTGATGCCCGCTTCGATGGATTTGCAGGCTGCTGCCGAGACCTGTTCGAATCCAGTATGCCACGAGACGACTCTTTGACTACGGAACCTGCGGATGTCTCTGCCTTGGATGGTTCCGGAGCCGCTGTGCAGGCACTGGCTTCTGAGAAAGTTCTTTGCATTACCGATATTCGACACAAACAGATGACTTATTTCGCGTCTTCAGTTCTTTTTAAAACTACCGAGTTTCTTAGGCCAAGAGTATATGCTACTCCTAAAAAAAACGACGACCCAAACTCAAGTGCCTGCTTCCTTGCCACAATCTCAAATGCTTAAAATGGCAGAAGACCTGATCATGCTCATTAGGGGAAGCCAGCCTTCCCCTGCTAAAAGCAAAGAGACTTGTCCTCAGCAGCTTTAACTGACCAAGAGTCCGATGACTCTGAGGTTTCTGAATATGAAGACATGCCCTTATCTGCCTGTGAGGATTCAGATGCAGAGGAATCCATTCCTTCTGCTTCCCTTCCAGAGGAGTTTTCTTTTGGTGAAACCCTACATACTTTGAGAGAGCATTTCCACTGGTAATGCGAGGATTATCCTCAGTCCAAAAAGAGACTCAGGGAATTTTTAGATTTACCACAGCACAGACCCTTAACTATCCCTCCTGTTCTGGATGATGTCCTTCAAGAATGCAACTGCAGTCCTTACATATGGGTTGTCCTGCCTCAGGCAGCCCTTCGGTCGTCCGGATTCTAAAGTCTGGGTCCGGCGTCGGCTGATGTCGCCTCTTCTGCGACGTCAGAGCGGCTGGGGTATAAAAGCATCAGCCGGCGCCATCTTCTTCAGTCTTTCTTGCCGCGCGGTGCCCAAAGCAGAAGCAGTTCGCAAGTGCCGGTCGGCCAGCTCCTGTGTTTTCAGTTACCGAAGTCATCAAAAAGCTAAGTACCCCGTTGGAGAACCTTTTCTTGCCTCAGCCGATGTCAGATAAAACTGCAAAAGTTAATAACTGTTTGTCTTGTGGTAAACAAATACCTCATAAGGACTTCCATTCTTACTGCCTTCCCTGCCTTGGCCCAGACCACGATGTCTCGGCCTGTGCTGCCTGTGCTTGCTTCAATAAGCGCACACTCAGGCGCCGGGCAGAATTTGCTGAAGACTTTTTTGGGGAAAATTATTCCTATATCATGCCATCGGAACAACCGACAACACATATTTCCAAAAAACGGAAGGACTGGGACCGACATTCTCGGCCCCCGACTTCCACTGACACCATGCCAAAACCTACCGCGAGTGCATCGGTCTCTTCGGAGGCGGTAATTCAACCGCTCCAGACTGACGACACTGCTTTACCGATCACTTCGGCCCCGGAGGCTTCCCCGGTGCCGGTTGTTGGTTTTTCTCCGATCACTTCGGCCCCGGAGGCTTCCCCAGTGCCGGTTGTTGATTTTCCTCCAGAAACCGAAGCCCAAGATTTGCCCGACATCATACCGGTGGACAAGGTTACTCCAGCACGTGGGGCAGCTAGGCCTCCGGTGTCTATGTCCATCAAGGCCTATACACGTGCTAAGGCTGCCAGCCAGGCTAAGTCTCACCCTCTTAAATCTTTTTCTCAGGGTCCCACTTCTGATAAACAGATCATGACTTTAGCTGTAGATCTAATTTCCTTAATCAGAGGCTCCCAGGCTTATCCAGACAGAGGTTCTCAGCCGCCTGCAGACAAAAGGCCTAGGGTTGAGCAGACAGATACCCTTTCCTCAGATGAAGCCTCTGGTGACTCAGACCATTCAGATTCCCAGGAAGAATCCTTCCAGGTCTACGACGATTCTGATGCTGAGGAATCTATTCCATCTGCCTCTCCTTCTGAGGATATTTCTTTCGGGGAAATTCTCCACTCCATGAGAGAGCATTTTCAGTGGCAGGGCCAGGAATTCTCCGACTCCAGGAAAAGGCTTTGTACTTTCCTTAAATTACCCCAGCACAGGCCTTTAGCTATCCCACCAGTGTTAGATGTATTGGATGATGTGTACTCCGACTCGAGTGCTTCTCCTGATTCTCTCCCTCCTGCTCCTGTCAAGCCAGACAGATATTACAGGGTTCCTGAAACCCATAAACATCTTTTTAAGGCCCATTCTGTTGATCTAGAGACTATTTCCCAGGGGCCCAAATGAGTGGCCACTTCCACGGCCAAAAATCCTTTGCCCGCAGACAGGGAATCTATGTCCCTGGAGAGGTGGGGCAAAAAAGTTTATACCTCAACCACCCTTGCCATGAGGGCCCTTAACTATCTTTTTCATATGTTTCAGTATCAGGATTTCTTGATGGATGATTTGCAGAAAAAAATAGCCTCTCCTGAGCCTTTAGATAGAAAGGCCTTGCAGGATTTGGTTCATAATACACAGCAGGTTAGCAATCATTTTCTTCAGTGTGGTTATGATGCATTGGAAGCTTCATGTAGGGCAGCTATGACAGGGGCCGTCATACGTAGACATGCTTGGTTGAAAGAACAGGCATTGCCAGATCATGTTAAAGTTAAACTTCTAGATGCACCTCTGGAAAAACACAAGCTATTTGGTGCTAATGCTCAGGATGTGTTAAAATCAATTGAGGAAAAGGCTAAATCAGTACAAACAGTCAAAGATTTCCTCCAGGTTCAGCCACCAAGGTTCAGCAGGAATTGGCCTTCAAAAATTGGTCCTTTCCAGTCACTGACAAGTTCCAAAGGGGAAAAAACAGGCGTGCTCGAGGTAGAGGGCAATACCGAGGCTCCTACAGGGGCCGCCAATGGCAACCGACTAATCCGAGAAGTGGCACAGGGACTTCTACTGCTCCACAGGGACAATCACAATGACTTGACTTTGACACCGCCGACCAAGGCTCAAAGAGAAGCACCTTTAGGCGGAAAATTATCCTTATTTTCAAAAAATTGGCACGTTTTAACAAAGGACAAATGGATTCTGGACATAATAGACCAAGGTTACAGGTTCCACTTCCATACTTTACCAACAAGACAAGGCATGCCAAACCTGCCACAAAATCAAAGGGCAGAGGCGCTCATACAAGTTTCAAAGCTGCTACAAATCAAAGCAATAGAAAAGGTTCCTCCTCAGGAACAAGGCCAGGGATTCTACTCAAGACTGTTCCTTGTTCCAAGAAAAGAAAAGCAATGGAGACCTATACTGGACTTGTCCGCTCTAAACACTTTTCTCATTGTGCCAAAATTCAAAATGCTGACGCTACAGCAACTTCTTCCCATGCTGGGCAGGGGGTCTTGGCTGGTTACTCTGGACCTCAAGGAGGCATACCTGCATGTCCCAATCAGACACAGTTACAGAAGATACCTCAGATTTCTTTCAGGGTCAGAGCATTATCAATTCTCAGCATTGCCTTTTGGCTTATCTACTGTGCCCAGAGTATTCACGAAATGCCTGGCATCAGTAATTGCACACTGCAGACTCCAGGGGATACAAATATACCCTTACCTGGACGACTGCCTTATACAAGCAGACAGCAAGCAAGCCTTGATAAAAAACTTGAACTATGTTATTCACTTGCTACAGGCTTTGGGATACACAGTCAACATTCAAAAATCAAGACTACTGCCATCCCAACAAATAATTTTTCTAGGAGCCAAACTGGACACAAACTCACAAATGGCTTTCCTCACAGAAGAGAAACAAGAACAATTACCAGATTACTTCAAAAGCCTAGCAAAGCACACCCAGATGACTGCAAGGAAAATCCTGCAGGTCCTGGGTTTCATGGCATCTTGCATTCTTCTGATTCCACTGGCAAGACTACACATGAGAAAACTACAGTGGTACCTAAAAAGTTTATGGTCTCAACACAGCCACAACTTAGAAGCAATTATTCCACTCATTCCATGTCTACAAAAGGAATTTTTGTGGTGGGCTCAAGCAAGCCAAATAAACAAAGGCATGTCTTTCAACAAACCTCAAGCAAGCCAAACCATTACAACAGATGCCTCAGATCATGGATGGGGGGCACACATGGAGGGCAGATGTATTCAAGGCCAATGGGCTCCCCGGGAAATGCATGTACACATCAGTCAGAAAGAGATGTTGGCAGTAATTCATGCAATTGAGGCCTTCGGAAAATTTCTTCAGCAAGGTCATCTGCTAATAAGGACAGAACACCACTGTTATGTGGTACATAAACAAACAGGGAGGTACTCATTCTTACCCCCTCTGCAGACTAACAATGACTCTTTGGGAAAAGTCACTGAAACTGAACATACAGTTACAATCCCAGTTTGTTCCAGGCAAGGACAATGTTCTGGCGGACAGTCTAAGCAGAAACATTTTGGACCCGCACGAATGGATGTTGCATCCAGACATTTTTTCACAAATAACTCATGCATGGGGGAGGCCGGACATAGATCTTTTTGCCTCGCACCTCAATCATCACCTGAAGAAGTTCTGCTCGAGGACACACCATCCTCAAGCCTGGAGAACGGATGCTCTCTCCTTCAGCTGGAACTCTCTAACAATCTATGCATTCCCACCTCTACCATTAATGACCAAGGTGTTACTGAAGATCAAAGCAGAACAACCGAAAGGCATTTTGATAGCTCCAGATTGGCCAAGACAGCACTGGTATCCATTACTAAGGAGCATAACTTGCACCAAGCCATGGCCCCTGCCTCAATGGCCTCTGCTTTTGACTCAACACTATTACAGGACGGTTCATCCCAACCTGCAAACTCTGCAGCTGGCAGCTTGGAGGGTTCCATGACTTCTCCCCATATCTCTCTCTCCAAGGAAGTTCAAGAGATCTTACTGGAAGCACGCAGACCTTCCACCAGAAAAACTTATTCAGCCAAATGGAAGAGATTCAACATCTGGAATGCCAACAAGGGTCAGGATGCATCAGTAATGAGCATCCCACAAATACTAGAATACTTGGCAGAAATGCTACATAAAGGCCTTTCATATTCTTCCATAAAAATACACGCTTCAGCAATTTCAGCAAAATACAACAGTGATCCACCTGTGTTTTCACATCCATTGCTAAGACAGTTTCTAAGAGGGATAAAGAATATCAAACCTCCCAGAAAACCACCAGTGCCTGCATGGGACCTCAACTTTGTGTTGGAAAAATTAACTCTTCCTCCATTTGAGCCAGCAGCATCTTCAGAATTGCAATTTCTCTCCTGGAAAACAGTTTTCCTGTTGGCAATTACCTCAGCAAGAAAAGTCTCGGAGATACAGGCCCTCATGGCAGTACCTCCATTTCTCATTTTTCATCAGGACAGAGTTACTTTAAGAACCAATCCCTCATTCATGCCAAAAGTGATATCCAGGGCGTCTCTAAATCAAGTAATTCACCTGCCTACCTTCTTTCCCAATCCTCAAAATAAAGGAGAAAAGCTGCTGCACACTTTGGACATACACAGGCAACTGCGCTACTACTTGGACAGAACAAAAGCCAACAGAAAGTCTGACCAACTATTTGTAGCTTACGCTACTGGAGTACAAGGAAAGGCAATTTCCAAACAAACAATTTCAAAATGGATAGGACACTGCATCAGATTCTGTTATTCTTTCCATGGAAAAGGTGTGCCAGCCGATATCAGGCCACACTCCACCAGAGCTATAGCCACCTCCACAGCCTTTCTAAGAGGGGTGGCTACAAAAGACATTCTAGAAGCTGCTACATGGAGCTCCATGCATACATTTTCCAAGCACTACAACCTGCCTTTATATTCCAGATCCCGAGCAGGCTTTGCTTCGGCAGTCCTGCAGGGCATTTTAGGTACACCATCTCTATCTTAGAGCCTACCACCCCCAGCTTGGCTATGGTATTCAACCCATATGTAAGGACTGCAGTTGCATTCTTGAAGGACATAGTACAGTTTTGTACCTACCATAAATGTAGATGCCCGATAGATATGCAACTGCAGTCAGGTTTTCCCTCCCTCTTACCCCTCTGTAAATTCTCCTTTTTGGGTCCACTCCCCTTTTCAAATTAGCTGGGGATATCTGTTATGGTGCATCTGTTTATTACTGATGTGTATGTCTGGAATTTTTTATCCAGCCTCTAAATTTAGCCTTCCTTGGAGGGCACCTGGCATCTGGGGCAAGAAACACTGAAGAAGATGGCGCCGGCTGATGCTTTTATACCCCAGCCACTCTGACGTCGGGGAAGAGGCGACATCAGCCGACGCCGGACCCAGACTTTGGAATCCGGCCGACCAAAGGGCTGCCTGAGGCAGGACAACCCATATGTAAGGACTGCAGTTGCATATCTATCGGACATCTACATTTATGGTAGGTACAAAACTGTACTTTGTGGATGATGTCTTTATGGAATCCAGTCTAACTCCTGATACTTCACCCCATGCTCCAAGGAAACCAGACAGGTACTATAGAGTCCCTGACTCTCTCAAATTTATTTTTAAAAATCCTACTGCTGACCCAGAGGTCATCTCCCGAGGACCTAAAGGAATAAAACCAACTATAGTTAAGAATCCCACCCCTTCGGACAGGGATTCCCGACCTTTAGACAGATTGGGTATAAAAGTATACACATCTGCAACTCTCGCCATTAGAGCATTGAATTTGTCAGTTCCACATGGTGAAATACCAGCAACATACAATGAAACTTATTAAGCAAAAATTATCTACCTTTCCTGACTGTGCAGAAAATAAAAAATTACAGGAGCTTATGCATTCTGCAAGCCAAGTCAGCAAGCAAAGTCAGCAAGCATACCCTGCAATGTGGGTTTGATGCCCTGGATGCATCTTGCAGGCAGCAGTCCCATGTTCTGTACTTAGAAGGCATGCATGACTTAAGGAGCAGACCTTGCCAGACCATGTCAAATCAAAATTACTGGACGCTGCTATGAACAAGGACAATGTGTTTGGCACCAAAGCAGAAGAGGTTTTAAAAATGATGGAAGAAAAGGGTTAGTTTATGCAGTCAAAATTTTTTTGCAAGTGCAGCCTCCAAGATTCAGTAGGCATTGCCTCTCGAAAAATTGGTCCTTTCCAGCCCCTTCAAGGCCATCTCAAACTAGACCCAGATTACAGTCTCAGGGTATGCAGAGATCTAAGCAATGGAGTACCTCCACTTCTAAAACAGGGAGTGCTAAGCCATCCCCTTCGGAAAGAACTCCACTCCTCACCTCTGCCCATTTGCTCATGCCCCTAGGAGGAAAACTTGCCCACCATGCAAAAAACTGGACCTCCATCACCAACGATCGATCAAGATTATTCGAACCTATGCGGGGAAACCCCAAAGGATTTCAAGTCCATTGCCTTAACCACTTGGTCACGGTTACAACACCTATGTTGTCCATGTGTCCTCAACATAGTATCCCAGGGGTACAAATTTTATTTCCACACGCTGCCGACACCAAAAGGGTTCCCAGACCTTCCTCCAAACCAGTGGGCAGAGGTACAAAACCAAGTTCAGTCCCTGCTCTCCATAAGGGCAATTCAGCCTGTTCCTGCAGAACAGATAGGCCAAGGTTTTTATTCCAGACTTTTCCTGGTACACAGAAAAGAGGGCACCCGGCACCCAATCTTAGATCTATCCATTCTAGACACCTTCCTGGTGGTACTGCCAACGTTCTCAGGACCTGGAAACTATCATACCTATAATACCTTGTCTCGGGACAGAGTTTCTTTGGTGGGCAGCAGCATGCAACCACAGCAAGGGACTTCCTTTACACACCCCCACACTGCCCAGGCCCTAACCACAGACGCATCAGACTATGCCTGCGGTGCACATCTGGACGGCAGGTGCATTCAGGGCCACTGGAGCCCAAACCAAATTCATCTGCACATCAACCAAAAAGAGATGCTAGCTGTTCAGCACGCTCTGACAGCTTTCAGATCCCTACTGTCACCAGGGCCCCTTCTTATAAAAACATACAACACCACAGTGATGTGGTACATCAACAAGCAGAGGGGAACCCACTCTTACCCACTCTGCAGGCTAGCCATGACCCTATGGAACATGGCTAGCCGTGACCCTATGGAACACAGCTAGCCATGACCCTATGGAACATGGCCACAGCTCTGCATATTCACTTGCAAGATCAATTCCTGCCAGGCAAACAAAACTCTGTGGCAGACGACTTAAGCAGAAATATCCTAGTCTCACACTAGTGGCAATTAGACCACAACGCCTTTAGCCTTCTGACCCAGAAATTGGGTACCCCAAAGGTAAACCTATTTGCCTCCCCCTACAATCACCAACTCAGCAAATTCTGCACCAGGGTACCTTACAGCAAGGCCTGGAAAGTGGAGGTCCTATCCTTCCAGTGGGCAAACCTCTCAATCTATGCATTTCCCCCTCTGCCTCTTCTTACAAGAGTACTACTCAAGATAAGGCAGGAAAGACCAAGGGCAATCCTGAGTGCTCCAGACTGGCCATGCCAACACTGGTACCCACTACTGTTGCGTCTGTCACTGGTGCCACCATGGCACCTACCCCAGATCCCAATTCTCCTCACTCAGCAGGAGGGACAGATCTTGCATCCGCAATTGCAAACACTGAACCGTGCAGTCTGGCTAATTCCTTGAATTCTCCTCTAGTGGCCAGCCTAAGCAAGCAGGTACTGGATGTCATTCTTGAAGCCAGAAGACCCAGTACAAGGAAATCCTATGCTGATAAGTGGAAAAGGTATTGTTCCTGGATTCAGTGTAAAGGAACGGATGCAGCACAGCCTTCCTTACCTCTCATCCTGTGTAACCTAGCAGACCTACTCCACAGAGGTCTATCCTTCTCTTCCATTAAGATCCATGCCTCTGCCATCTCTGCTCATTGCAGCACTAAGCCACCTCTCTTCTCTCACCCTCTCATCAAACAGTTCCTGAGGGAGGCTAACAACTTAAGGCCACCAAGAAGAGCCCCCACCCTTGCTTGGTACCTTAATTTTGTGTTGGAAAAGCTCATGCTAGCCCCCTTTGAGCCTGCAGCATCAGCAGAGTTAAAATTCCTCTCTTGGAAAACCGCGTTGCTTCTGGCCATCACTTCACTTCAGCTAGAAGAGTGTCTGAGCTACAAGCACTTATGGCTGTGGAACCTTCATTATCTTTCATGCTGACAGGGTCTCCCTCAGGACTAACCCTACTTTTATGCCTAAAGTGGTGTCCAGTGTGGCTCTCAACCAATCTATCCATTTGCCCACCTTTTTCCCTAACCCTCAAAATAAGGGGGAAAGGATCCTGCACTCTTGCACAGACAGCTCAGATTCTACCTTGATAGGACTAAGCTGTTCAGGAAATGTGACCAGTTACTAGCCAGCTTTGCACCAGGGGCAGAGGGCAAGGTCATATCAAAACAAACCGTCTTCAAATGGATAGCACACTGTATCCATTTCTGTTACAAACACCATGGAAAACCACCCCCCCAGGGGGTCGGAACGCATTCCACTAGGGCAACTTCAACCTCTACAGCCTTTCTCAGAGGAGTCCCTACCAGGGACATTATGGAAGCTGCTACTTGGAGTTCTGTTCACACCTTCACCAAGCATTATCACCTGCCCATCTTTTCCAAATCCAGGGCGGGCTTCGCAACAGCAGTCCTGCAGGGCATACTAGCCAGCCCCAACTCTTCTTGACTACTTCCACCCATTCTTCAGCTTTGGGAATTGACTCGTGTGACTGCAGCAGTGAACCACAAAGAACATAGTACAGTTGTGTACATTTACCATAAATGTAAGTGTTCGAGTGTATTCACTGTTGCAGTCCTGGTTTCCTACCCTCCAGCCCCCTTGTCTGTCTCTGTCTCTCTCTGTCTCTCTCTCTCTCTCTCTCTCTCTCTCTCTCCCTCTCTCTCTCTCTCTCTCTCTCTCTCTCTCTCTCTCTCTCTCTCCTTCTTACTCACTCCTTACAGGGCTATTGGTATTTACTTTTTACTGGTGGTGTTTTTTCCACCATAACTTAGCTCCCTATTTGGGGTCTCCTGACATTTGGGCAAGAAAAAAAATGATGTAATGGCATCGGCTGCCTGTTTTTATACCCCTGACATCCGTCTTGAAACGACAGCAACCGACGCAGAAATACTAAGTCTCTGGTATTCGGGCCACCTGAGGGCTAGCTCTGGCAGGATAACACAAGTGAGATGACTGCAACAGTGAATACACCCGAACATCTACATTTATGGCAAGTGTACACAACTGTACTTTTTAAGAGGTGTGAAAAGTGTCGGGGCAAAATGCCTAATTCAGACGCACATACCTTGTGTGTACTGTCTAAGAAAAGTCCATTTAAAGAGAGTTGCTCTATCTGTCATGGTTTCTCTACGAGAACTCTCACGGAGCATAAAAACAAATTCGTTTTAAAAGGTCTTCTAAAATCTGGCTTTGATGAGGCCATCTCTGTGTCAGACTGAAGCCAGTTCAGCTTCACCCTCCTTAGCCTCCTCTAGGAAACATCCTCTGGTTCCTAGTGTCTTGGAACTGACAAGGCACCAAAACATTCCTCAGTGCCAACCACTTCCTTGGCACTGAACTTCTGCAATCTTCAGAGTCGACATTGGCTATCTCGACTCCTTTGGCACCAGAAAAAACAAAATGAATCCCTGTACCTATATCTAGGTACTCTCCAACTATTGACCCTCATATAGACAGACTACCTAACCCTTTCCTTGATGTTAGACCCCCCCCGGTCTCCATCTACAACATTGGTTCGATGCACTAAGAGTCTCTCCGAGGCTGACATCATGAATTGTCTTCGATTTCTAGCATACTCTGTGTCAGAACCTCCTCTTCTACGATAGTGATGTTTCCTCGTTCAACTCCTATTGAGACTTTAGAGCCCTCTGTTCCCTTACTCCCAGCACTGAGTGCTTTGGCTCCGGTAGCAACTTCTTCTCCGGCACCAAGAGCCACTTTGAATTCATCCGGCCCTTCAACACCAGAGATCTCCCAGGGTCTATATTTTCTGGTCGGGTCTGAGGTGCATGGACTGTTTTCCTTTACTGCGGAGCCATCCATGTCCCTTGGTGCTTCTGCCTTTGTAGGATTGAAACCCAGCTTCTCTTTCGGGGGCAGTCGCCTCCTTGGTGTGGAATGTGACCCCGGTTCCGAAGGAGTCTGTTTGGGTTCTGGGCTCCCATCCCTCTACAGGGGGCCGGCCTTCCGAATCATGGAGAAGGCTTTGTCCATTGGGGACTCTCAGTCTTTGTCATGTCTGTCGGGACAAATTTCCACATCTCTTTGACTGAGCTGTCATTCATCTCATCCCCAGGACAGAGAGCTCAAAAGTCCCAGGGAAGACCCACTTTGGTGGCTTTATCTTCCGACACTTCCCTGGAACATCCCCCCCCCCCCCCCCCTGAGGAAGTACCTGCAAAAACGTGCAAGAGAATGCAGTTAGACTCCCCGGAGGAGTCTTTCACCGAAGATTCTGATTTTGATGAAGGGGAAGTTTCCCCTAGGTCACCCCCTAATGATGTTTCATTCGGGGTCATCCTAAAAATCCTGAAAAAGAGGGGTGGTTGGTCTTCCAACCAACCTTCCTTGGAGGAGTTGGCATACCTAGAGGCATTTTGTGCCCAACCCTCTACTTCCTGGATTTCTCCGCCTGCTGATGATCTTATTAAACTGATAGCTCAGTGGGTGTGGAAGATGCCCAACTCCCATCGAGCTGATCCCCAAGAGGCCTGATTGAATCCTCTTACGGCCTAGGGACGAGCCACACTGTGTTCCAAAGGTATACCCATTGACACCATGGTGATAGCAGCAGCTATGAAGAAGGAACTTGCTAAAGAAAGTCTGACTATCCATTCTCCTAACAAGGAGTCTTGGACTTTGGATAGATTTGGGAAGCACGTTTATGCTTCACCGACCTTTTTTCTCAAATCCTTGAATTATATGACACACTTTACAAGGCTACAGAGGGATCTGATCAAGGAGCTTTCAGATACCCTATCAGGAGCAGTGGGTGAAGGGGTACGGGAAAACGTTACCTCTTAACTTGCAACCCTTGATGCGATTTCTATCTCATCCATGAGGCTGATCACTCACACAGCTGAAGGGATGTTTAGAGCAGCAGGTTCAGGGATAATCATTAGAAGGCACTCCTGGATGCGCTTGTGTAACTTGCAGAGCCATTTAAAGCCTCATTCATCACTGCTCCACTTGATGGCTGTACTCTTTTTGGTCCCAAGGTAAAAGACATAGTAGCCAGATATGAAAAAAATGACAAGATCCTTTCTGCCATAGGAGTACGTTTCTCCACTCCTCAGTGACCCTACTCGAGGAACCAGAAAAGTGGGAGACTATGGTTTAAAAAATTCAGAGATCCTTTCCAGGATTCATGTGGCAAAAACTTTCCCTGGGGTAGAGGGGGAAGTAATGGTAGACGCCGCTCCAGAGGCAAAAATGAACTGCAATACCAGGAAGCCAGAGAATCTTTCTCTGTTACTTCCTATCAGTGTCCCTGAACGGGGACCCTATTGCCCTCCTCTGGAGGCAGTCAGGGAGCGACTTTCTCTGCACCAATATGCCTGGCAAATATTAACTATGGACAAATGGGTGAAGAGAATAATATCCAGAGGTTACAAAATCCCACTTTCATTACCCCCAATCACCCAGAAAAAACTCTCGAATGTCCCACCCAGTCAAAGGACTAACCAACTGGAACTAAGTCTGGAATTTAGAATATATTTAGTGAAGAAATGTAGTAGTAGTTTCTAAATACCAGGACGGTACAATATTTGCATAAGTGGGGGCGCAGTTGGCCAGTTGCGCCCTCACTTATGCAAATATCTCACTGTCCTGGTGGGAAAAGAAATGTATTCTAAATTCCAGATTTAATCCCAGTTGGTCACACTATAAGCAATTTTTGGAAGACATTTGTTTTTTTTTTTTTTTTTTTGTTTGTTTGTTTTTTTTTTTATAGAGGGACACAGAGAGCAAACTACATGAGTTTTTAGATTATTTAGATATTTAGAAAGTAGTACTACATTTCTTCACTTTACCAGTAGCATTACTTATAACAATGGCTTTTTTGGATACAAACATAATAAAGACACCCCAGGGTATTAAGTCCAAAGTGTTTTGCAAAGAAACCTTTTCCAACTCCTATATTTGCATTTTTGGGAGCGCCCACCCTCGTAATCAGAAAAAAAGTATATTTAAAGGGCAAGTAATTAGAGCTAGCAGGATGACCTCTGTGGATGAGGATTTTGATGAGGAATGTGAATTTCTGGAAGGTTTGTTTAGTGAAAGGGGCTACACTGCTGATTTATTGAAAGACACTAAATCTGAAATCAAGAGTTCATGTGCAGAAAAATGATTCCCTGTGTTAGGTAAGGGTACTTTAACCAGTGCATCGGTCTTGGTGGAGTCCAATGCAGTAAGGCACTTATTATTGAATATAATTCAGATTCTCGGAAAGTAGAAGAGATTATGAGCGGAGACTGGAGCAGATTCACCACCATTACTGACTTGAAAGGTTTGACTAAGGAACCCATGAAAATGATTTTTAAAAAGGGGAAGAACCTGAAAGAACTTTTTGAAGGTTGTAAGTCGGATGTGAGAGGAATTAATGTCATTAAAAAAGGAACATATAGGTGTGGAGTATCCTCCTAATGTGCCTACATTACAAACACCGGTAATATACCAATTCCTAGTAGGAACAAGGTGATCTACGGAACTAGTTACTGTAATTGTAACACTAGTGGTTTGGTATACTTAGTGATCTGTGGGCTCTGTGGAGCCTTTTTATGTGGGCAAGACTGAACGAAAATTAAAAAACATATTTACGAGCATTTGTATGACATTAGGGCAAGGAATGACAAGAATGCTTTGTATAAACATAGTTTGAGGTGTGAACATACAAGTTTGTCTTTCTTTGTTCTTGAGACTGTTCTTCCTGATGTTAGAGGGGGTCTCTGGGAAACTAGGCTTGAATATTGTGAGGTATTTTGGCAGTTGACCTTGGATGCTACTAAAGCCCTTGGTTTAAATGATAATATTTCTATTGCCCAATTATTAAAACTAAGGGCTGCTAAACTATAGACCCCCTTTATTGCTATCTTTCAATTTTTAGAGTTTTTAATAGTTTCACAGTGTGCTTTGCAGGGTCTACCATAGTTTAGAATCATTCTGGAAAGATTATCACACTTAATGTGAGCCTTCACAACTTTTTCCTTAATTTTTGGAATTAAGGGTGCACTTTCTATTTTAACCATTTTATTATGGTTTTAAGGAAATTAAATAAGTATATATTTTTTATTATTTTACATTTGTTTACTGGGAAGGTCCGACTGGACACATGTCCTCTTTCAATGGAGGCCTGGGGAGAAAAGCTGCAGTTAGTAAGTAGACGCACCAAATAAAAATAAATACAAATCAATACTAGACAGGTAACAGTATATACAATGTTACACAGTGTGCTATGGCAACTAGTAGTGTATATTCCATTAGTAAATTAGAGGAATTTTATGTAGGGATGTGGAGTATAGAGAGTCAGGAGGAGAATAAGATTGTGGTATATGTAAGATCTCATAGTGTATTTATGTTGAATTTAGACATCAGTCAAAGAATGTTATTTGAGGTAGGTCACATTGTGATGTTAAAAATTATCTTAGTTTCTGTGTATTACATTAGGCAGGAGCAAGTTGAGAGTGGGTTCCTATATATCAGACAAGGTTGGAGCATGGGCAGAATAATTTACTATGGAGATGATTTTTTAGGCTAGTTTTAAGTAATGGCAAGGCTTGTATAAAGGTAATGTTTACAGGCAGTTCATTCCGTACTTTACCTATGTAGTTTGCAAATAGGGAGTCCCCTGCTCAGTTTTTGGATAAGTGGGTTTTTATTTGTTGCCTCTATGAGGAACGGTGTGGTCTGCTGGTAACATAGGGTTGAAGAAGAGTTTCTAATGCTGGTATTTTATGTGGCTCTGACCAGATTTTGTGGGCCATTGTTAGTTGTGTATATTTTAGGAGTTGGGGGAGCTCTAACCAGATAAGTTGTTCCAGTGCGAGGCAGAGGTGCGATCTAGCTGGTGAATTTGTGGCATATCTTACAATTTTATTGTAGCAGGATTCAAGTTGTTGTAGTTTAGTTTTCTTGATTAGTGAGGATGGGGGCTGCATATAATAATGTGGAGGTTGTGTGTTTGTGCAATGGCCATTTTGGTATTTTTGGTAAAGTAGTATTTATTCCTATATAGATTACCAAGTTTTTTTATGTACCCTTTTCACTGTCTGGGAAATGTGAATAGCAAATTTAAGTGTACAGTCTATTTCTACTTTTAAAAGTTTAGTGTGTGGTGATGGGGTGATGATGGTATTGTTAGTTGAGTTAATGAAGAAGATGTTAGAGGGGGATGCAGCTTTATTAGGTAGAAAGATCATTCGTTTTTTTTTTTTTTTTTTTTAGGGTTTAAGATTAGGTTAGCATTTGTAAGCCAGAACTCCACTTCATGAAAGGCTTTTTGAGTTTGAGTCTGAAACTTCAGCAGAGAGGGTGCAGAACAAGTCACTGTGGAGTAGTCTGCATATTGGATAAGAGATGCATGAGTGGTTGCTAGATGGAGGTTGCTAGAGGGCGGCCACGGTGGTGCAGTGGTTAGCATTGCCGCCTCACAGCAAGAGGTTCTCCGGTTCGATCCTCGGCTGGGGTGCCTTCTGTGTGGAGTCTGCATGTTCTCCCTGTGGTCGCGTGGGTTTCCTCTGGGTGCTCCGGTTTCCTCCCACATCCCAAAGACATGCTGCAGGTGGATTGGACACTCTAAATTGGCCCTAGATTTGATTGTGTGCATGTGTGTGCCTTCTGTGGAAGGTTGGGCACTGGGCTGGCAACTCGACACCCTAAAACTCCACTGCCAATCATGAGCGGACAAGGTGAATCCGCTGCGGCGACCCCTAACCGGGAAAAAGCCGAAAGAAGAAGTAAATATAGAGACTAGAAGTGGGCTTAGGATAGAACCCTGAGGTACTCCAAGGGTGACTGGTGATGGGGGAGAAAGAGTTTGCTGCCAGGAGATTGCTTGCTGCTGTCCTGTGAGGTAATCTTGAAACCATGCAAGTGTGGGGTTTGAGAAATGTAGTTCAGTGAGGGTATTAAGCAGGTTAGCGTGTGAGACCACGTCAAAGGCTTTTGACAGATCTAGGAAGATAGAAGAGATGTAATTATTATTAGTCCTGTGGAAGTTGACATGTCCTGTGAGGTAATCTTGAAACCATGCAAGTGTGGGGTTTGAGAAATGTAGTTCAGTGAGGGTATTAAGCAGGTTAGCGTGTGAGACCATGTCAAAGGCTTTTGACAGATCTAGGAAGATAGAAGAGATGTAATTATTATTAGTCCTGTGGAAGTTGACATTGTTAGTGAAAGACATTAGCTCGGTGGTTGTGCTATGGTATGGCCTGAAACCACCATGTTTGGTATTAGTTGGAAGATTGTTAGTGAGTAGGTAGTCTGTAACCTGCTTATGAATTACTCTTTCCAGTATTTTAGATAGAGGAGACAATATTGCAATTGGTCTGTAGTTATTTAGTTCTGTTGATGGGCCATCTTTGTGTAGGGGAATGATATAGGAGGTTTTCCAGATGGGAGGGACCTGGTGTTCAGATATGGATCTATTAATTAGTAAAGACACAAGATATGCCTTCTGCTGTTAACTGTAAGTATTCGGCAGGTAGACCGTCTACAGCCAGTCAGACGGGTTTTAATTTCTTCAGTAGTTTTTTGATGGTATCAGTTGCTACTGGTTGGAGAGAGAATAATGGTGAGGTATTTGTGGGGATTTAGGGTTTGATTGTTGAGGGAGTTTGACTCTGCGATAGTTCTAGGATGGTTTCTGTAAAGCATTTCTTAAACTGAGTAGCAATATTGTCTGAGTTGTTGGTAGTGGTGGAAGGGGCTGTTGCCTTTTTCCCTGGTAGAAGGGTATTGTTTATAGTGGACCAGAATTTTTGTGGTGCCTGAATTGTATTTGTGTGTAGTAGTTAACCTTATCTATTTTAATTTGTTTCTTAGCTTTGTTTTTAATTTCTTGATAAGCTTGTCTTGTGGTTTGGGATTTATTTGATTTCCAGTGAGACCAAGCCTTGTCTCTACATTTGAGAAGATTTAGTGTTTCTTTTTTTAGCCATGGGGCATAGTTAGATTTAACACGTATATGTCTAATGGGCACTTGGGAGTTTAGAATGGAGAGGAAGGTAGTGGTGAATTAATTAATGGCATCTTGAAGTTGTAACTGTTTTAATGGTGTCCAATTACAATGTTTCAGCATTTCTACAAGTTTGTTGGGGTTAAGTTTTTTTTGTTTCTTATTTACAGTAGAATAGGTTATTTGGTTGGGTTTGTTCTTTTTCTGATCAAATAAGTGGGATAGTGATCACTGAGGTAGTCTGTGAGACAACCTGGGTAGTGGTAAAGGGCTAGCCTGTTAGTTAACATCCAGTTTAAAGTGGACTGGTTTGTTGGAAGATTTGTTAATTCTGGTGGGTCCTTGGATGAGTTGTGAGAAGTCACGTAGATTTATGCACTGCTTGGGATTTGGAGAATTGCAATCTGACCAGTCTATGTTGAGATCACCCATTGTGTTTCCTGGGGTAAGTTATTGCTACACCAGTGTAGGATGTTTTCTAGCTTTAGGATATTATCCCCTGGTGATATGTAGAGACCTGATATGTATATAGGTTTCTTGGGGTTGATATTTAGTTTGGCAGGTATTATTTTTGCGTTTTTAAGTTGTAAGGTTTTGACAACGAATGTTTCTATCGAATGGTGTTTTTTAAACAGTAAGGCAACACCACCACCTCTTCTGTTAATTCTGTCAATACATAAGATGTTGTAACCTGAGTGTAGTATTTCATTACTGTTGTTGTTTAGGTTTAGCCATGTCTCTGTAAGTAGCGTGATGTCTGGTGAGTAATTAGAGATGTTAGCATGGAGATCATGGATTTTGTTGTTAATGCTTCTTACATTCATATTTAGTATTAAAAAATCTGTTATGTCCCTATTGGGAATGATTGATGCTTGGTTGGTGTGGAGTTGTGGGGCACAGATTAAGGTTGGGACTTGCTGATGGGGCCAATGTTGGGATGAATGTCTCCACTTAGGGCTAACTTTGAGGCTATTTGGACAATATATCTCAACCGTTTGCTAATGTTTTTGTTATATTTCAAGGAGATAGTGGGAGAGTTGTGATAGTTTACTGATGAGAGCTTAATCTGGGTAAAGGTTGTGCTGGTGAAGATAGAACTACCTATAACTATGTTAACTGGATTGATAGGCAGAGGTTGAGTTTTAGAGGTGGTGTGGACTGGAGGGGGTTTGGGGATGTCTGGATGACATTAAGTGATCCTGGTTGTTACTATTAGTAAAGTTAGTGAGAATATTAGAAATGTTATCAGGCATATGTATTTAGTAGTATTTTAGTAGGGCATGGTTTTGTTCGATTTAGCAGGATAAATTTTGATGGCCATATCAGTTGTGTGGTACAACTAATGTATTTCACTGAATAATGTTTTCAAGAGGGGATGTAATTATATGGTGTATGATTTGCTAGGGAAGTTGTGTGGGAATGAGGGAGGAAGTTTGGGCTGCAGTGGTGGAGAGGTTTAGAGGAGGGGTTATCTGACTGAAGGAGGAGTGGGTGTGTGGCCTTGTAACTATAAATCTAGGGATGACAGGAGTGGGTGGGAATGGGGTAGGGTAGGGGAGCGGAGTGGAGCCCGAGTGAAGCGAGGGCGGAACGGAGCTGGCCAGAACCCAGAATCTGAGAAAGAATTGGTGCGAATGTGCTCTGGTAAGAGAAAAAGTTAACAAGTTTGTTAAACAAAGTCCTGTATGATACCAGTTAAACCCTCGTGATTAGCCGAGAAGGGGGAAATTATTAGTTAAGTTAGGTAATAATAGTGGATAGTGGGAGAGCCTAAATCAGACCAGAAAACTGCTGGGATGTACAACAGCTGTGTGAGGTGAATAGCAACAATATTTATAATGAAGTCCAGCTAGATTTACAAGCTTAGACAGTATAATGTAGGTAGCTAACAGTGCTACAGCTCATATTGCATTTTACATTTAAATGTACTGTTACAGGGTATAACATACAGGTTTCCTTTACTGGCTGTTAATTCTGTCAGTTTTTAATTGTATCCCAACTTGGGTTTACTGTCTCCTGACGTGCTTTGTTATCCCTACAGGTACGGCACTGTTCAGTAGGATGGCAGGTATTGTGTAACTACAAAGTGATAAAGAAAGGAGGATAAATTAAGTAAAAAAGTACAAAAGATGCAGACAGGCTAAAATGACAAACTAGGATAGTAACTTTTAGAGTGATAATTACCAGCTTTCAGTTAAAACATGCACGCACAGTATAATATGTAGTCTCTACAATCAAATGTTCAAACAAGTTCTGCAGAATTCAAACCGCGTGTAGCAAATTAACATCAACTTATAAATGGCCACATACAGTATTACATTCTGTGCCCCTTAGTTAAGCTATAAAAACTAGTGAACGACTACAACAGAGAAATACAAAATCCAATAAGTCCAATGCAATCAGTCATAGCAGTGAATGTAGGCAGTGAACAAGCATCGCAACATGAAGTGTTTCAAAAGCACTTGTTTGCAATTCAAACCAAACAAGTAGTTCTATGCACTGGGTGACTTAAAGAAAATGCTTCTATCAGTAATAGTGAAAATAGAATTTCCCTTGCATTGTATTCTTGTACATATATTTAAACGTCTTTTATATATACATACATTCAGTGGTTGTGATGCACTTTTCAATGTTTTACTGAGTTTTATTTGTCAATATTTTTAATGTAAAACTAAGCTTTTAAAAAGTGGTTTTGGCTATTGTTTCAGTGTGAAGGTTTTAAACAGCAGTACAAAACCACTAGCAATCTTTGTTTTTCACTCCAAGCATTTTATTGGTTCATTTTTAATTGCTGCTTGTATAAATTAGGGAACACAAGAAGCCTATCTGATGAAGTTTTTTTTTTTTACAGACTACAACGTATGTGTCATTGTGAACGTTAATGCCTTCTGTGTGAAACTGTGGAAAATAGTGTTTTTATTGCCTTTTATTTCAGTGTGGTGCTTCTTACAGCCTTGGACTTTGTTTTTGTTTATTATTTATTGCTTTGAAGGCTGGTTATTCCTCAATTTTGAACATTTACAGTTTCAAAGGTTACCTTGGCAAAATGGCTTAGAGACTGTATTACTTTTATCTACCAGTCGAAAGGGATCCAACTTCCACGCTCAGTTAAAGCCCATTCAGCTAGAGCGGTGATAACTTCTGCAGTTTTTTCATGTCAGAGCATCCCTGGACTGGTCTTCTCCACATAACCTTTATCACTTATTACAAATTGGAGTTTCAAGGGCACGAGCATCTTTTGGCTCAGTGATGCTTAGGGAATATCCTTTCTTGAGACTTTACAAGACTAAAGTAGCTGGGGACTCTGTCCTACAGTCAAGGACCGAGTGAAAATTGACATCAGATAAAGAAATTATGTCTTACCATAACATTCCATCTGTGTTGTCGATTTTCACTAATCCTTGACATTCCCCCCTCCAACCCCCATCCTGACACTCTTAGTGGATCAAATTCTTCCAGAACTGGCTTCATCATAGTGATAATTAGTTCAAAATTATGTGAAAATTACTGAACCTACACACATTACTAACATACTGGCTGACAGGTTCAGTGCAAACTTCTCCCCCCCCCCCCCCAAAAGGAGAGATATCTATTCCAGAGGATTGTAGCCCCCCAAACATCTCCAACGCCCAGGTGAGAACTGCCCTCACTAAGGCAAAAAACACAGCATCCATGGGACCGGATGGTGTCCCCGGCTGTGTGCTTCATGAACTCAACGAGGAATTAAACCCACAGTTAGGACAGCTGTTTAATCTTAGCCTCACCTCAGGATACGCACTCCAAGGAGTGGCGACGGCGACTGTGGTCCCACTTCATAAGGGCGGTGCCTCCACAGACCCTGGAAATTACCGCCCATTAGCTTGACAAGCCTTATCTGCAAAGCCATGGAGAGGATCATAATGGAACTCATAAATAAAGACATAGGAACTTGCAGACTTTGGATCCAACCCAGTTTGGCTTTGTCAAAGGCAGATCCTGCCTCTTAAACTTGGTTGACTTTTTCGAGACAGTCACCAAGGCCATTGATGAGGGAAAGGCAGTCCATACAGCCTACCTCGACCTGGCAAAGGCCTTCGACACAATACCCCACTCAGGTATCATCGAAAAACTCATCAGCTTGAATGTAAACCCATACATCACAAGATGGGTTGCAAACTGGCTAAGCGACAGAACCCACAGGGTCAGAGTTGCTGGAGCCATGTCAGACTCAAAGCCTGTCACAAGTGGTGTCCCACAGGGCTCAGTCCTGGGTCCACTCTTGTTCGGCATCTACTTTTCTGAAGTACAAGCAAACACAGGAGGGTTATGGCTGACAAAGTTTGCAGATGACTGCAAACTGGGCCATAGTCGAAAACACATCTGACACAGATATCCTCCAGAAGGGCCTCACAGAAACGGATAACTGGTGCCAGAGCCATGGCCTGAAGTTAAACGCCAAAAAATGCATAGTCATACCCTTCGGGAAAAATAAGGTTACCCCTAGCTACCATATAGGTGACAATCCACTGAGCACAGAAAAAGTCATCAGGGATCTGGGGACCCAAGTTGACAGTAGTCTTCGCTTGACACTCATGTTGCTAAAGTAGTTAGGAAAACCTTCTATATCGCCCACCTGATCATGAAGGGATTCACATCTAGATCAAGGGAGGTCATCGTCCCCTGTACTCATCACTCATTAGACCTATGATTGAGTACAATGCCCGCTCGAATGTATCTGACCAGACACCTGATGCAGCTTGAAAGGCCCCAAAAGTTCCTCACCAAAAGGATAAAGGGTCTCAAAAATATGTCTTATGCTGCCCGACTGAAAGAACTCCAGCTTTATTCAGTCTCATACCGCTTGCTCAGAGGTGACCTGTGCCTGACATATAAGGCCATGTCAAACCCAGATTTGATGAATATGCTTCACCTCAAAAATCTAGATCCCTCAGAACCACAAGGGCGGAGACTTAAACCTTGACACGGTTATAAATAGAACGTGCTGGAGGGACAGATTCATCACCCAGAGACTCCCTATGCTGTGGAACAAAATCCCGGTACATGTGAGGCAGAGCACCTCGCTGGCCTTGTTCAAGAGGAATCTTGACCAATGGATGGGAGATCGCAGATATACCCCAGGGATTACTTCAGTGTCACTACTTGACAGAGGCACAGAAAAATGATAGGCATAGTTTTTATTCAAACTAAAGGGGTGGCGAAAGCCACATAACTATGGGCTAGGCTTATAAATGCCCTTGGGCAGATAGCCTAGTATGAACCTATGAACCTATAAATATCTCATCTCTGTTTATATTTTTACTTATCTACCACTATAATTGATCTGAGGTAATTTACAGAGGAGCATTATGGATATAGCCTAGCTCGAGGGTTTGGAGGGCGTGAGCTGAAATAAATGGCAGAGTTGGTTCAGAGGCTCTAAACTGAGCCCACAGTCAAGGATTAGTGAAGATCGACAACACAGATGGAATGTTATGGTAAAACTAACTTTTTTTTTTTTAATGCAGTGTTGAAAACAGTTCATTTGATATTGTTAGTTTTTCATTTCATCCTCACTTATGTGTTCAGATCCGATGTCCTTCAAGGATGCATCTGCAGTCCTAACATATGGGTTGTCCTGCCTCAGGCAGCCCTTCGGTCGGCCGGATTCCAAAGTCTGGGTCTGGCCTCGGCTGATGTCGTACTTCACCCGACGTCATAGCTGCTGTGAATTGGGTATAAAGGCATCAGCCGACGCCATTTTCCTTAGTCTTTCTTGCCGCAAGGGTGTCCGAAGCAGAAGCTGTTCGCAAGTGCCGGTCGGTCAGATCCAGAGATTTCTACTACCGAAGACTTCTAAAAAGCTAAGTACCCCGTTGGGGACTCTTTCTTGCCTCAGCCGATGTCAGAAAAAGTAAATAATTGTTTAACTTGTGGGAAACAAATACCTCATAAGAATTTCCACTCTTACTGCCTTCCTTGCTTAGGCCCAGACCACGACGTATCAGCTTGTCTAGCCTGTGCTTCCTTCAACCGACGGACACTTAGACGTCGGTCGGAGTTTGCAGAGGAGTTTTTTGGTCCCGCTTTTGCTTACAAAATGCCGTCGGAGACTCCGACTTCACAATTAGCTAAAAAGCGTATGGAAAATGACCGACACTCGCGGCTCGCGGTTTCGGCCGAAACCACGGTTAAGCCAACCGCGAGTGTCTCTGTTTCGGCTGAAACCGAGTCCTCGGTTCTTCCTTCGGCCGAAAGCATGCCTCCGATAGCCGAGGCCTCACACAGCATGGCTGAATCTGCTACTGAAATAACCCCTGCTGTAGCAGCCACCCAGGATTTATCAGATACTATTCCTTTAGACATATCTACTCCTGCACATGGAGCTGCTAGGCCCCCTGCATCTATGTCTATCAAGGCTTTTTCTAGGGCTAAAGCAGCTAAATCTTCTAAGGCCTTGCCTGCTAAAACCCCTCACACAGGCCTACCTCTAGTTCCCAAATGCTCAGCCTGGCTGAGGATCTCATTTCTTTGATCAGGGGATCCCAACCTCACCCAGACAGGGCCTCTCAACCCCCTCCAGAGAAGAGGCCTAGAGCAGAGCCCCCGGATCCTGTTTCTACAGACTATTCCTCGGATGATTCAGAAAACTCAGATCCTCCAGAAGGCCCATATTCTCCTTATGAGGATTCTGATTCAGAAGACTCCATTCCTTCTGCCTCTCCTCCTGAGGAATTTTCTTTTGGGGAAACCTTACATGCTATGAGAGAGCAGGGCCAGGATTTTTCAGATTTAAGGAAAAGGCTAAGGACCTTTTTACACTTGCCACAGCATAGGCCTTTAGCCATTCCTCCAGTACTTACAGTTGTTGATGATGCATATAATGATGCTTGTACTGCCCCTGACTCTCTTCCCCCGGCCCCTGCCAAGCCCGACAGATATTACAGGGTCCCGGACACTCACTTTCACTTGTATAAGGCTCCTATTGCAGATCCTTAAACCATTTCACAGGGTCCCAAAGCTGTAGCAGCTGCCTCTGCCAAAAAAACCCTCCCCTCTGAAAGAGAATCTAGAGCATTAGAGAGATGGGGTAAAAAAGTTTATACTTCTGCTACTCTTTCGGCTAGGGCCTTAAACTGTCAATTCCACATGATTCAGTATCAGGAATTTTTGTTAGACCAGCTAAATAAAAAACTGTCCTCTCCTGAACCTATAGACTGTAAGTCCCTTCAGGATTTGGTACATAACACTCAGCAGGTCAGTAATCATTCCTTAAAATGCGGCTATGATGCACTGGAGGCTTCCTTCAGATCAGCTATGACTGGAACAGTGATTAGAAGGCATGCATGGTTAAAAGAACAATCCTTACCAGACCATGTAAAGTCAAAGCTTCTAGATGCTCCCATGGAGAAACAAAGTTTGTTTGGCTCCCTGCACAGCAAGTGCTAAAGAAGGTGGAAGAAAAGCAAAATCGGTCCAAACAGTCAAGGATTTCTTACAGGTCCAGCCTCCGAGGTTTAGTAGAAATTGGCCTTCGAAGAATTGGTCCTTTCCAGACACCTCCAGAGCACAGAGAGGCAGAAATAGGCCCAAGAGGCAGAGGTCAATCCAGAGGTGCCTACAGGGGACGTCAGTGGCAGCCTAACAACCAGAGAAGTACTGCCACAGATCCAGCTACGACCTCTTCCACAGGACAGGCACAATGACTTGGCTCTGATACCGCCTACCAGGGAACAACTGGAAGCACCCTTAGGCGGAAAGCTAGCCTTATTTTCCGTAAACTGGCATTACATTACAGGAGACAAATGGATTTTACACACAATAGACAAAGGCTACAGGTTTCACTTCCACACTCTACCAAAAAAGAGAGGAAAGCCAAACCTACCACCAAACCAAAAAACAAACGCTCTAGAACAAATCAACCATCTACTAAGGATGAGAGCTATAGAAAAGGTACCTCCTATGGAACAAGGGCAAGGATTTTACTCCAGACTTTTCCTGGTACCAAGAAAAGAAAACCAATGGAGGCCTATTCTCGACCTGTCCGCTCTGAACACATATCTCATTGTTCCAAAATTCAGAATGCTGACCCTACAGCAACTTCTTCCCATGCTGGGCAAGGAGTCTTGGCTGGTGACTGTAGATCTCAAGGAGGCATACCTGCACGTCCCTATACGACCAGATTGCAGAAGATACCTCAGATTTCTTGCAGGATCAGAGCATTATCAATTCTCAGCATTGCCCTTTGGCTTATCTACTGCGCCCAGAGTATTCACGAAATGCCTGGCATCAGTAATTGCTCATTGCAGGCTTCAGGGAATTCAGATTTATCCATACCTGGACGACTGCCTAATACAAGCGGACAACAAGACCAAATTAACAAAAGATTTGGAAAAGGTTATACAACTACTGCAAGCCCTGGGATACACAGTCAACATGAAAAAGTCAAGGCTGGTACCATCCCAAAGGATAACATTCTTGGGTGCAGAACTGGACACATCAAATCAGATGGCATTTCTCACAGCAGAAAAGCAAAAGCAACTACCACTCTATTTCATGGCATTAACAACACAGAACCAGCTTACAGCAAGGAAAGTCCTGCAAGCCCTGGGTTACATGGCATCCTGCATAATATTGATTCCACATGCCAGGCTGCATATGAGAAAGTTGCAATGGTACCTAAGGAATGTATGGTCTCAACACAAGCACAGTCTAGAAGCCCAGATTCCAATAATACCATGCCTGAAACAAGAATTCCTGTGGTGGGCTCAGGCCTGTCAGTTGAACAGAGGACTGCCTTTCCACAAACCTCACCCAAGCCAGACTATCACCACGGACGCCTCAGACCTAGGCTGGTGGGCAAGTGTATACAAGGCCTATGGACACAAGACCAGCTGAACCTACACATAAATCAAAAAGAGATGCTGGCAGTGAAACAGGCACTTCAGACATTCAAACCTTTTCTTCAACAGGGTCATTTGCTGATAAGGACGGACAACACCACAGTCATGTGGTATATCAACAAACAGGGAGGCACGCACTCATACCCTCTATGCCGGATGGCAATGGACCTGTGGAATGTGGCCCTGAACCTCAACATTCAACTCCAGGCCAAATTTGTGCCAGGAAAAGAAAATATACTAGCAGACACCTTAAGCAGAACTACCACGGATGCCCACGAATGGATGCTGCATCCGGACATCTTCAAAACCATTACAAAGAAATGGGGATTACCAGAAATAGACCTGTTCGCATCCCCACACAACCACCAATTGAGGAAATTCTGCACAAGGACATACCACCCACTTGCTTGGAAGGTGGACTCCCTATCCTTCAGTTGGGAAAACCTGACAGCATATGCATTCCCACCTCTTCCTTTGATGCACAAAGTGCTACTGAAGATCAAAGATCATCACCCAAGGATCATCCTGATAGCTCCAGACTGGCTGAGGCAGCATTGGTACCCGCTACTGAGGAGCATGTCTCGGACACACGCATGGCCTCTACCTCTAGTTCCTTTACTGCTAACACAGAACAACTACACGATCCTACATCCAAACTTGAAAATACTACAGCTAGCTGCTTGGAATATTACATAAAGCAAAATAACCCAGATTTATCTCCGAGGGTTAAAGATATTATCCTGGAGGCTCGCAGACCCTCCACAAGGAAGACTTATTCAGCCAAATGGAAAAGATACCTCATTTGGAGTGCAGCAAAAGGAGAAAATGTATCATTAGCAAACATAGCTAACATCCTGGAATACTTAGCAGAACTTTTCCACAATGGCCTGTCTTACTCCTCCATTAAGATTCATGTATCAGCAATTTCAGCAGAATACAACATGGATCCTCCAGTCTTCTCTCATCCTCTACTCAGGCAGTTTCTGAGAGGAATTAAAAATGTAAAGCCTCCAAAGAAACCACCTTTGTCTACATGGGACCTTAACTTTGTGTTGGAAAAGTTAACACTTCCCCCTTTCGAACCAGCAGCAACAGCAGAATTACAATTCTTATCTTGGAAAACTGCTTTCCTGCTTGCAATCACTTCAGCAAGAAGAGTTTCTGAATTACAGGCATTAATGGCAGGACAGCCCTTCCTTATCTTCCATCAGGATAGAGTGTCCTTGAGAACTAACCCTACTTTTATGCCAAAAGTGGTCTCCAGGGTATCATTGAACCAAGCAATCCATCTACCAACATTCTTCCCCAACCCACAGAACAGGGGGGAAAGACTACTACATACCTTGGATGTGCACAGGCAATTGCGCTACTATCTGGACAGAACCAAGACCAACAGAAAAACTGACCAGCTTCTGGTAGCATATGCATCAGGAATGGAAGGAAGAGCAATTTCAAAACAGACAATCTCAAAATGGATAGGAAATTGCATTAGATTTTGTTACTCTTTTCATGGAAAGACATCTCCAGAAAACATCAGACCTCACTCCACAAGGGCTACAGCCACTACTACAGCTTTCCTACGAGGAGTGGCTACCAAAGACATTTTAGAAGCTGCTACTTGGAGCTCCGTGCATACATTTGCCAAGCATTATAATCTACCTTTATACTCCAGATCCCGAGCAGGTTTTGCAACTGCTGTTTTGCAAGGGATCTTAGCTACACCATAATCATCTTAGTGACTCCTCCGCCAGTTTGGCTATGGTATTCTACCCATATGTTAGGACTGCAGATGCATCCTTGAAGGACATAGTACAGTTTTGTACCTACCATAAATGTAGATGTCCGAGAGGTATGCATCTGCAGTCAGGATTACCCACCCTCCTTCCCCTCTGTGGTACTCCTAGGGTATTTGCCCATCTTGTAGCTAGCTGGGGGAATCTATTATGGTGTATTTGTTTGTATATATGTATATACATGTTTATATTGTTTGCTCTCTACTGTTTGGAATCATTTGCATTTATCCAAATTTAGCCTTCCTAGAGGGCACCTGGCATCTGGGGCAAGAAACACTGAGGAAAATGGTGTTGGCTGATGCCTTTATACCCAATTCACAGCAGCTATGACGTCGGGTGAAGTGCGACATGAGCCGAGGCCAGACCCAGACTTTGCAATCCGGCCGACCGAAGGGCTGCCTGAGGCAGGACAACCCATATGTTAGGACTGCAGATGCATACCTCTCGGACATCTACATTTATGGTAGGTACAAAACTGTACTATCCATTGAATCCAGCTTCGCCATTACTAACTCATAGCAACCAGAAAGCTGTTGGACACCTCCCCTTACCCACAGTGCACCACTCCCTGTTACCTCAGATCTCGTTTGCCGCTTTGTGAAGACTTGGTCTAAATCTTTTGATGTAATGTGGTCCTATCTCGCCTACATTCATTACTGACGGGCTCTGCTTCGACTCGGCCACTATAACTAGCATGAAGTCTCTAATTGGCTGTGCTAAGCCTGTATCCCAGGATGCACCACTCCTAAACCCCCAGATCTCGTTTGCCGCTCGTAGAGTGAAGACGTGGTCTCGAGCTTGGCTGTGGCTAAGTACTTTATTGAACTTTTGAACTTGATAGTTTCTGTGGAATATTTTCCAACCAAAAGCTATTTTAATAGCTACGTTTTTGTGTCTGGGTGTTTTTTGTGATTTTGTAGTTGTGGTATACTTGTGTTTGGCGGGCTAGGCCCGTTTTAAGTTAGAGGTCCTTAGCCCTGTTTGGTGCGTCTCCTTGGTGTTTTTGTTAGGGGTGTTTAACTTAGAGTCCCTTCTCCTCCCTTTGTGTTGGTGTCCGTTTTTGCTGTCGCTTAACATGTCTGGCAAAGATCAGGAAGAACATACGCTTTCTGGGTTCAAAAAGTGTGCTAAATGTTCATATAAAATGTCTTTGACTGATGGCCATGCCATCTGTGTATACTGTTTGGGGCGCTATTCACTTGCAAGAGTCCTGCAGTGTGTGTCATTCGTTCAGTTCAAGGGTCTTGCAAGAGAGAAAAAATAAATTAATTCTCAAGGGCCTGTTAAACCCTGCCTTGGAAGAAGCTTCGGCTTCTTCTTCCCCTAGTGGGAAATCTAAATCAAAAAAGAGATCTCCGGCTCCGACCAGTTCGTCGGAGCCATCGGAGAAAAGAGCTAAAACTGTTTCACCTTCCTCGGCTCCATTGGTCTCGGAGCCTCAGGAGATGCTGTCTGTACCGAAGACAGCTTCCTCAGTTCCACTGCCCTCGGAGCCGAAGGAGGTTTCTGTTGTGTTGGAGCCGACCTCGGCTCCAGTTGTTTTGGAACCGATTCAGAGCTATTCTCCTAGCTTCGCATTGGATCCCTTAGAGAAGACTTCTCGACCCCCTTCTGTGTCCTCCAAGTCCTCCAGGTTGTCTGATTCGGATTTGGATAGGGTGGTGCAGAGGCTCCTCCAGTCACCAGTCTTAACAAAATTATTCTCAGCTCCAGCCCAGTCGGCTCCAGAGCCTATCCTTGTGTCGGTTCTGATAATTCCTCCTCCGACCACCTCTGTGTCGTCGGAGCCGGTGTGTTCTGAGTCGAGTGACGTCCTTGGGTCGGCTCCGAAACCACTTTTGAGTTTTTCGGCTCCAACCCTTTTGGTCCCATCTGATGGTTTCGGCACTCTGGTTTTCTCGGTCAGACCGAGGGGAATACATCGGGGCTCCAGACTTCGGCTCCGAGTCTCCCTCTCGGTGCTTCAGTCGGGGGATCCCCTGTTCTGATCGTGGTCTCTGATTCGGGTGGACCCGCCTTCGAGGCCATGAGGAGCGCACTGGCCAGGTCTTCAGTGACATCACTCGAATCAGCCACTCCTTTCCCAGACAATGCGACTAGAGCCTCTGATGCCCCTCTATCTGCAGACAGTGGGGCTCCAAGGCCTGAAGATACCCCCATGCGTGGTCCCCTGCTTTCTGAGGGCCCTTCAGAGTCCTTGCCTGAAGAGCCTCCCAGAAAGAAGCTGTGTAAGAGGAAGCACATAAACTCCCCAGATGAGTCTGTCACCTCAGACACCGACCTCGATGATGCAGAGGGATCCCCAAAGTCGTCCTCCGACGATGTCTCATTCTCCGACATCCTGGAGATTTTGAGACCGAGAGGTGACTGGCCCTCCAAAACCCCCTCTGAGGAGGAGTCTGTATTCCTCAAGGCCTTTGGAGCCCAACCTTCCGCCTCCTGGGTATCTCCCCCTTCAATGAACTGTTGGACCTTATTTGTCGAAGGGTGTGGGAACATCCTGACTCCGTGGAACCGGTCCCCAGCCACCCCAACAAGTTTTTGTCTGCGCCTCCTGGGAAAGAATTTCTGACGAAAGGAGTTCCTGTAGATGCCATGGTGGTGGCGTCTGCCACTCAGCAAGTAGTTGCAGAGCCTTCTGCTTCCGTTGATCCTCCTAACAAGGAGTTCAGGAGTGTGGATCGGTATGGAAAGCGTACCCTGTCCTCAGCGACCTTTACTTTGCGGTCGCTGAATTATCTGTATCATTTTACAAGGCTCCAAAGAGATCTCCTCAAGGAGTTGGGAGATACTCTGTCGGGTAACTTGCCTGAGGCAGTGAACCAGACTGTCAATACCCAGCTGTCTACCCTGTCTTCTATTGCTAACTCTTCCATGAGGTTCATATTCTATGCAGCCGAGGGGGCGGGTAGGGCAGCTAGCTCAGGTGTAGCCCTCAGGAGGCAAGCCTGGATGCGCCTGTGTCACTTCGCGGGGGCCTTAAAGTCTTCCTTCACGGACGCTCCCTTTGACGGGTCCTCTCTCTTTGGACCTAAAGTGAAAGACACTCTCACCAGATGTGAGCAAGAGGGTAAGACTTTATCTGCTGTTGGGGCCCGTTTTTCGCTTCCATCTAGACCTTATCCCAAGGCGCAGAAGGGAGGAAAGATGTGGTTCAGGAAGTCCCAGAAGTCTTATCCCCACCATCATGGTGACCCCCCCCCCCCTCCAGAGGCAGAGGAGGGGGGCATTATTCTGGAAGACGTCGTCCTAGGGGCGGGGGAGGCCCCTACAACTTAGGAGACCGCAAATCCTTTCGTGGTTCCTCCTACCAACGTCCCTGAGGGACTGCCCGACTGTGCCTCTTCAGAGCCAGTCTAGTGTCGCTTCTTGAAGCATCTGCAAGCCTGGGAAAACATCACTCAGGATCGTTGGGTGCTTCGAATTATTGCCGGAGGTTACACCATTCCCTTTATCTCACCCCCTCTGCCACCCAAGAGAGTCCCAGACGTTCCACCCAGTCAAAGGGACCAAGCAGCGTTAGAAGTCTCAAAGCTATTGGAAAAAGGAGTCATCCAACCAGTCCCCTCAGACCAGATTGGATCAGGAACTTACTCAAGGTTATTTTTGGTGCCCAAAAGAACAGGGGACTTGAGGCCCATCCTGGATCTCAGCCGTCAGGAAGTCCAAGTTCTGAATGGTCACTCTTCAAACCATTTTTCCCTTGGTGGGAAAAGGTGTATGGATGTGCTCCATCGACCTCAAGGACGCCTATTATCACATCAAGATAAACAAGGCCTCCAGGAATCACTTACGCTTCCGGCTGGGAGCCAGTCATTTCCAGTTTCGAGCCCTGCCCTTTGGTCTCACCACAGCCCCCAGGGTGTTTATCAAATGTCTGGCAGTGGTGACTGCTCTCCTGAGACGTCTAGGATTCCAGATGTTTCCTTACCTAGACGACTGGCCTCTCACCGCCCCCACCAGACATCTACTTGTCCGGGCCACAGAGACCACCATCAACTTGGGTCAACTCCTAGGGATTACTTTCAACTGGCAAAAACCTGTCTTGCTGCCATCACAACGTGTTACATTTATCGGCGCAGAGCTAGATTCCATAGAAATGAAGGCTTTCCTTCCCACAGAAAGAATAAAACTGCTACAGGCTCAGGTTTTGGCCATATTACCTCTGAAAAGGGTCCCACCAAACTAGTTCTTCAGTTACTAGGTTCCATGGCGGCCACCATCCTACTAGTACCCCTGGCCAGGCTACATATGAGGACACTACAGTGGCTTCTTTCGGTTCAGTGGTCCTTTCAAGAACTCCCTCTGTCTCATCCGATATTTATAACGGAACAGTGCCGACAGGATCTGCGCTGGTGGCTTCATTCACCCAATCTGAACACAGGGAGATCTTTGAATCCTCCGCCCCCTACTGCCACAGTGACCACGTTCGCTTCCCAGACAGGGTGGGGGGGGGCATTATCTGGGCAGAACGGTCCAAGGTACGTGGCAGGAACACGAGGTACACTTGCATATAAATGTTCTGGATGCGAGAGCGGTGCTACCAGCGTTACAGGCACTTCACAGCTCTCTTCCCAAGGGCACTATCTCAATTCTTTCCGACAACATGTCAGTCATATGGTACCTGAACAAACAAGAGGGAACCAAGTCCTATCCCCTTTGCAGAGAGGTCATGAGAGTGTGGAATTGGATGGTGTCTTCCCAACTTTTCCTAGTGGCAACGCACATTCCGGGGAAGTCCTATGTGATGGCAGACAGGCTAAGCAGAGCTATTCTGATGCCTCACGAGTGGTCCCTGAACGATCGAGTTGCGGCTCAGATCTTCTCCAGGTGGGGTCTACCTTGCTGCGACCTATTTGCCAGTCCCCTAAGTGCCAAGTCCAGCAATTACTTCACGCTGATCCCCCCTTAGGGGGAGTCACCCAGGGACGCTCTAGTCCACGATTGGCCCTCCGGTCTGCTCTACGCCTTCCCTCCGTTTCCTCTGCTGCCAAGAGTGATTCAGAAGGCAACTTCCTTGGGAAGCAAAATGATCTTGATCACACCACACTGGCCCCGTCAAGTTTGGTTTCCCTTTCTCCGGAGATATAATATGGACAGTCCTTGGATTCTGGACCCAGTTCCAGATCTATTGACTCATCTGTCAGGACAGTTCCACCCATCCCCTAGAACTCTCAAGCTCACTGCCTGGCTTCTCCACTTCCGTTCTTAGTCAGACAGTTTTCCTTGGCACCGGAAGTGGTACATATCCTATCTTCTTCCCACAAGCCATCCACTAAGAAGATATATTCCAGTAAATGGAAAAGATTTGCTATCTGGTCCCAGTCGCATAACCTAGATCCCTTCACAGCCCCTGTGACAGCAGTTTTGAATTTTTCAGCTACTCTTTTCAGACAAGGCTCCGCTGCCCCCACTATTAAGGTTCAGCTGGCGGCTATTTCTAATTTTCACGTTGCATGTGAGCCTTCCCTCATGGCCCATAAACTGTGTAAAGCCTTCCTAAAAGGAGCCTGGTTACTTTGTCCCCCAGTTTCCCAGCCAGTCTTGCCATGGTATTTAAACTTGGTGCTTAGAGCCATAACTTCTTTCCCCTTTGAGCCTGCAGCCACTTGTGAATTAAAATATTTGTCTTGGAAGACAGCCTTTCTGGTGGCCATTACTTTAGCCAAAAGAGTATCAGAGCTTCAAGCCCTTTCTGTCAAACCTCCTTATTTGATTTTTCATAAGGATGGAGTATCCTTGAGACTCGACCCTTCCTTTCTTCCTAAGGTTTCTTCTGCATTCTGTCTTCACCAATCCATTGAGTTACCAGTGTTTTTCCCAACCTTTTCAAACAGGGTAGAATTCAAATTTCGCCAATTGGATGTACATAGACAACTGAGGTTTTACTTGCACAGGACAAAACAAGAGAGGAAATCAGATCAGTTGTTTGTGTCCTTTTCAGACGATAAGAATGGTAGCCCTGTGACCAAAGGCACTATTGCAAGTTGGATTAAGGACTGTACCTCATTTATTTACACATCGGCAGGTAGACCTACCTTTCCCAGTCACATTCTGCCAGGGCTATGGCTACCTCAGTAGCTTTTCATGCTAGGCTCTCTCTGGATGAAATCTGTGCGGCAGCCACCTGGACCTCTCCACATACCTTTATTTCTCATTATAAGCTGGACGTGGCTTCTAGAGGCTGGGCTTCCTTTGTTTCCACGGTGCTCAGGAGTGTTCTCATGAGCCTCCCAGGATTTAGGTGCTAGGGACGCTGTCCCATTAGTAATGAATGTAGGCGAGATAGGACCACATTACATCATTTAGTTATGTACTCACCATAACGATAGATGTATGTGGTCCATCTCGCCTACGTTCTTACTTACCCTCCCACCTTCCCCCTTCCTGGTGGACTTGGAGGAAATTATATTCTCAGACCCTTCTGAGGATATTATTTTTTCTCTCTTACTGTGTTGTTCGGTGGGGTTATGCATCTGTGATGATGTTTTTTGTGGCAAGCAAGATCTGGGGGTTTGGGAGTGGTGCATCCTGGGATATAGGCTTAGCACAGCCAATTAGAGACTTTGTGCTAGTTATAGCAGCCGAGTCGGAGCCGATTCTCGGCTCCGAGCCCGTCAGTAATGAATGTAGGCGAGATGGACCACATACATCTATCATTATGGTGAGTACATAACTAAATGTTCTTCGACAGTCTAGTAATATTTCTACATTTTCTTGAAAATCTTTTGCTAATTTCTCCATTTTCTGTGCAGTGCAATTAGTTCCTTTCCTCCTGTCTTTTCATTCTAAATCTTCTTTCCCCACAAGTAACCGTTTTTTATCAGGTTACTTTCTTTTCTTTTCCCTCCTGTATACCCTTAGCGGCATCTTCTCTACCATCATTAGTAGCTTCTTCCCTCTCTGCATTTCCTTTCTTTAAAAGAAATTAACAAAAAAAAAGGTTTCCCTGTTCTTTACTGTTTTGAATTCTGTTTTTCTTCGTGAATTCACTTTGTGTGTGTGTGTGTGTGTGTGTGTGTGTGTGTGTGTGTGTGTGTGTGTGTGTGGGGTGTCGGCCATTCCTTTATCCTTTCATTGGCTGAGAATCAAGATACACCTGCAGGCTTTAAAAAGTTTACTAAAGTTTGGTCACAAAATTTTGCACAATGACCTGCACACTTTGTGTGTTTACTGGTTGGGCCGCCACCATCTGAAGGAATACTGTGCTGTTTGCTGCTCTTTCAACCACCGGGCCCTGGTTGAAAGGAAAAATAAACTTATTTTGAGGGGCTTGCCATCATCATCTTTTGGTGAGGCCATTTCTGTTATTGACCCCAAATCTCTGGGTAAATATAAATATGTTCATTCGAGCTCTGCTTCTTATTTCTCAAAAAGTTCAGATAGAAGAAGAGGCCTTATTCGGCTCTAGCATTTCCTTTGGAGCCCATATCCAAGTCTTCCAAATCTGGTGATTCGATCTGAGCCTTCGGCGCATAGTACTTCTCCTTCGGATCCGGCTTCTTTGACTGTGAGCCTCTCTGGTCATGACAGGTCGAGCCATTGGAGTTAGATCCAACCTCAAGCCCTTTTAAAGCCATTGCCTCCCTGCCAAAGACTCGATACTTCCCATCTGTAGATCCTGCACCTTTGAGGGTACCGTCTCCCTTTCTAAGCAGGCCGAAATCCCCTTTGGCATCCTCTTCCTGTTTTACAGAATCCTTATGGAAGAAAATGTGGAACTGATGGCCCAGAAAAGTTTGTGGGCGCATGGCATTACTAAGTCCCCCTTGGCTTCAACCCAAATAGGTCTGTCCAAGCTATCCACTCCCCCTCTGGTTGCTCCTCTGACTTCAAGACAAGCCTCTAAGTTCTCATATCTGTTAAACCTGGTGATTTCCAGGTTGGATCCAAGGATTTCTTTTTCTTTAGATCGAACCTTTGCTCAGAGCTCTTCTGCCTTCTCAGAGCTGGAGAGCTCTTGGAGCTGCAGAGAGACTGGCAGACCATGTGTGCAGTTGACTCGCAGACCTTCTAAGCAATTTATGCACCTCAGGTCTTGTGTGCAGGTGAGCTCGGTGCCAGGTTCAACCCCGGGTGAGCTGTCTTCGGAGCTGGAGAGGATTCCTTGCCACAAGTATGGCTTGTATGAGACGGACTCCCTCTTCACTCAAGAGCAGTCAGCTTTTGGGGCTCTTGAAGGTGCTATAGCTGCCTCTGCAACTAGGAAGTCACCTCCGCCCTTGGATTCTCAGCCCTGTGTACTCCCCTGCGCACACTTGGACCAGGACGTTCCACAGGGACAGCAGGACTTTAGGCCCCAGGATACCTGTTGGGGCACCCCTGCCTCTTCTGATACATCCCCTAAGTGTTCCACTGAGGAAGTCCATTGGAAGAGGACCTGCAAGAGGAAGCATTTGGACTCCACCAAGGAGTCAATCACGGAAGACACTGACCTTGATGAGGGAGAAGGATCCCCATGGTCTCCTCCTGTGGATGTTTCCTTTGGAGACATCTTGGAGACTTTAAAACAGAGGTGGCTGGCAGTCGAACAGTCCTTTGCCTGAGGAGTTGGTGTAGCTGGCGACCTTCGTATCTTGGCCATCTACCTCCTGGGTCACTCCGCCTGCCAATGAGCTCATAGAATTGGTCTTTTGGTGGGTATGAGACAGCCCAGATTCCTTCGAGCCAGCCAAACAAAATAATCACTGCACCAGCTGACAAGACTTTTTGGACTAAAGGGGTTACAGTAGATGCCATGGTTGTGGTGGCAACTATCAAAAAGGAACTAGTGGAGGAGAGTTCCATTGTTCATCCTTCTAATAAGGATTCCAGGTTGATGGATAGATGCAGGTAGAGAGTCTTTTCTTCAGCTACCCTTGCCTTACGATCACTGAATTATCTTTCCCATTTCAGCAGGTTACAAAGGGATCTGATCCAAAAGCTGTCTGATACCCTTGAAGGAGCCGTAGCTGAGGTCATCCGAGAGAAGGTTGCTTCCCAGCTGCAACCCTGCATTCTGTAGCCAACTCTTCCATGAAGCCTATCGCTCATGCTGCCGAAGGAATGAGTAAAGTGGCTGGTTCTGGCATATCTATGAGGAGGCATGCCTGGATGTTCCTGTGCAACTTTTAGGAGCCCTTTACATGTTGGTTTGTCAATGCTCCGTTTGAGGGCACATCTCTTTCGGTCCCAAGATCAAAGATACGATATCTAGGTGTGAGAAGGCGGGCAAGGCCCTTTCTGCCATGGGTATACATTTTTTCTGTCACTCAGAGACCTTATCCTAAGGGTCAGAGTGGTGGTGGTAAAAGGTGGTTCAAGAAATCTCAAGGGTCGTACCAGGACACATGTGGAGAGAGTTCCCCCAGGGGCAGAGGGGGGAACAATGCTGGAGGACGCCGTCCTCCTGCCAGAGGAGACCTTCAAAACCGAGGGTCCAGAGAGCTTTTCTTTGGGAAACCCTTCCAGCGCTTCTGAAAGGAGGCCCGATTGTCTGCCTCTGGTGGCAATTGGGGGTCGACTATCTCTGGCTAAGAATAATCAGTGATGTATGGGTGCAGAGGACAATATCCAGAGGTTACCTAATCCCCTTTCCTCATGAACCCCCCCCCCCCCCCCGAATAGAAAAATCCTAGAAGTTCCACCCAGTGAAAGGGATCTAGCAGTTATTCAAATTCAGAAACTGCTGGACAAAGAGTCATCCAGCAGGTCCCTCCAGATCAAAGAGGATTCGGAACTTACTCAAGGTTCTTTTTAGTTACAAAGAAAACAGGGAACTGGAGACCAATTTTGGTTCTCAGCAGACTAAGCAAGTCAGTTCAACACCACAAGTTCCAAATGGTCACAGTACAGTCCATACTTCCTTTCTTGGATCAGGATGACTGGATGTGCGCTATAGGCCTTCAGGATGCATACTACCACATAAAAATGGACAGATGATCCAGAAGGCACTTGCGCTTTCGGCTGGGAGCCAGTCATTACTTGTTCAGAGTAATGCCCTTTTATCTCACTACAGCCTCCACAGTGTTCACCAAATTGCATGGCAGTGGTAGGGGCTCATCTGAGACAAGGATTCTGTGTGTTTCCCTATTTGGATGACTGACTCATTTCTGTCCCAACCAGGCATCTTATGTATATGAGCAAGAGACTGTTATCCAAATCTGTACAGAGCTAGGTATAACCATAAGTTATGAAAAGTCACACTTCTGCTGAAACACTGGAGTTTATAGGAGCAATTTTGGACATGACTCAGATGACTGCAAGACTTCCACATTTCAGAATACTAGCAGTCAGGCGCCAAACACATAAACTACTCCAGAACAAGAAGATAGCCACCCGTTATGTCTTGCAGGCTCTAGGCTCAATGGCTACAGCTGTAGTCTTGGTCCCAGTAGCAAAATTCCACATGCGGGTACTACAATGGCTTCTGGCTGCACAGTGGTCGATTTATCCATCAAGTGATATCTTATCAGATACTCATTACGTATACCTGCAGAAGAACAGCTTTATCATGGTAGATTCATTCCAGTCAGGTAATGCAAGGCCGACCCTTTGTTTCCTCACAATCTTGCCACTTTCTTGTAGCAATGCACATTCTGGGAAAGTCCAGCGTGATTGCAGACAAGTTGAACAGATCCATTCTTATGTCTCATGAGTGGTCCCTAAATCAGAAAGTAGCGGAGGAAATATTTTCAGCCAATGGGACCAACCCTGCTGCGACCTCTTTGCATCACCTCTGAACAACAAATACAGCTGCTACTTTGCCCTAATCCCCCTTACGGATGCTCTCATACACAATTGGCCTCCCGGTCTCCTGTATGCCTTTCCCCCACCCCCTTGATCCCCAAATTTCTTTAGAAAACAAACAGGCTGAAGAGAACAGTAATTCTCATTGCTCCATTTTCGCCTCAACAAATCTGGTTTCCCTTCCTTTGGCTTTACTTAAGGGAAAAACCCTGGATTCTGGAACCCACTCCAGACCATCTGTCACACCCAACATGAATGATTCATCCCAGTCTGTCCAACCTTAAGTTGACAGCTTGGTTCTTCCAATTCCATTTATAGCCAGATAACCTATGCTGCCTTCCCCAGTTCATCGTGTTTTGATATTATCCCATAATCCATCAACTCAGAAGCTGTATAGGAGCAAATGGAAGAGGTTTGTAATCTGGACTCAGCAACATGATTTAGATCCCTTCACAGCACCTATTCACTCCATACTAGAATTTTTAACTCCTCTGTTTGACAGTGGGGCAGCCGCCTCTTCAATTAAAGTGCAGTTAACAGCTCACTCTGTTTTTCACATTGGGAAAGATAACTTGCTACTGATTTCCAACCAGCTTTGCAAGGCCTTCTTGAGAGAGACCCTATTACTAAGGCCACCCCACTAGGGTCCCTTTCCTCCATGGGACCTAAACTTGATGCTGCGTCTTATCATCCAACCCCCTTTTGACCCCGCAGTGACATGTATGTGATATAAAATTTTTGTCTTGGAAGACCATCTTTGTAGCAACCATTACATCGGCAAGAAGAATGTCAGAAATTCAGGCCTTATCTTACCATCCTCCTTATCTGGTTTTCCATAAAGACTAGGTTTCTTAGTGCACCAATCCTTCCTTTTTACCTAAAGTTGTTTCTGAGACTAATATCAATCAAACCATTAACTTTCCTGTCTTCTTCCCTAATTTCACTAATAAAGGTGAATACGTACTGCATTTGTTGGATGTCCATAGGCAGTTTTTATCTGCACAGGACAAAATAGTTTAGGAAGGCAGATCAATTGTTCGTTTCCTTCTCCCGCACTAGGAAAGTCATACCAGTGTCCAAGGTTACTCTCGCACAATGGCTGTTGGATTGAATTGCTTTCATTTACACTAAACAAGGCATAGATGTACCCAGACCTTTTCAAGCTTACTCAGCCAGGGCAATGGCCATTTTGACAGTTTTTCAAGCTAATGCATTCATGGATGAAGTTTGTGCAGTGGCCACTTGGGCAAATCATCATACCTTTATCACTCATTACAAGTTGGATTTAGTATATTAGTATAGACCCGCTGTGGTGGTGCTGTGGTAGCATTGTCGCCTCACAATAAGACGCTGTCCGGTTTGATTCTCAGCTAGAGCGTCTTCTGCGTGGAAACATGTGTGAATGGGCGTACCTTCGTTGAAGGTTGTGCGTCAGGGCTGGTAACTCTGCACGTAAAAATCAACTACCAATCATTAGCGGACCAGAGTTCCACTGTGGCGACCCCTAACCGGAAGCCGAAAGACACAAACAAACAAGTTGGATTTAGTATCCAGGGGAAGGGCCTCCTTTGGTTCGATGGTTCTGAAGAGCATTCTTCCGTGAGTCCACCCAGGATAAAGGTATCTGGAAACTCTGTCCCATATGCGAGGACGAAATGAAAAAATTGACAATATCAGATGAAGAAGTTATGTACTTGTCATAACATTCCATCTGAATTGTCTATCTTTCATTTCTCCTTACAACCTCTCCCTCCAAGCTGCCAGCCTTTTGTTTCTGGTAGTCTTTATGGCCTGTTTCTGGTAGTCTTTATGGCCCGTTTTCTTCTCCATACTCCAGAAATGGTGTCCTTATAGCTTTTTCATATAAATATTTTTCATATAAAATTCTTCTCCATATTTTCTGTCAAGAAATAATCTTAGCAAACAAGATCAGAGGTAACTGGGAGAGGTGGAAAGGTGTCTAAAAGCTTTTTGGTCACCACGAGCTTAGTAATGGCAGATTCAGATTCAATGGATCGGATCTAAACCCATATGTAAGGAGAAATGAAAAATCGACAGTGCAGATGGAACATTATGGTAAGTACATAACTTCTTTTTACAAGTTTAGATAGATATGTTCCAGTGGTTAAATGAACTTTTCATAAAAATAATAAAAACTTAAAATGTTTTTCTCCTCATTGTATAGATCACAGGATCAGTCGTCTCGAGCCACAAGTAGCAGTAATAGCAGCAGCACCAGTAATTCTACAAGTACACCGGCAGTAGCTAGTAGCGCAAGTGCCTCCACAACAACCACCACCACTAATCCTTCAAGACCAGGTAGAAATCAGATATGCAGCTTGTTTCTAGTGGAGAATCTTTTATGGTGCATATTAGAAATGTGTTTTAATTAACTTTTTTTTTTTCATTTACATACTATTTTTGCAGTCTTCTTTTTTTAAAATTGTAGAAGGAGGTGTGACCCCCTCCCCCAAGTCTGCATTCACACATTATCATCAGCAGTGGATGAGAGAGTTGCCTAGCTGCCTACTGGGGTTGGCCACCAGCAACTCCTATCAGATTGCCTTAGTGGCCAGTGTAGTAGTATGAGGTTTTCCGCACTTCCAGGGAGACCAGGCTGTTTTAAAAAAAAATCTTTCCAACATAGAAAGCAGAACAAGAACATGTAACTAAATGTATAACTCCTCATGAATTACGAGTAAAACAGTTTTAATTTCATAAACTCTAGGAGTGTTTGCTGATGTAAATTTCTTACTTTTGAAAATAACTGCACACACTGTACGTGCACCACAAGGGAAAGACCCCTTTAAAACATTGTCATCTAAAGTAGTTTGTACTAAATTTAGCCCTTTTTTGTAATGACTACAATAATTTCCTGTGGTCTTACCACATCTATAAGAAAAAGAATATTTGTCAGGAAGAATTTCCAAAAAATCTTTTTCCATCTGCAAAATAATACAATTATTATGAACAGTCTGGTGAAAAGAACTACTATTACTCCCAAAGGGGGCAACCAACCTTAGTTTTCAACCACCATAAGCTAAATCATTCTTATTTTAATAATTCATTTTTTGTTTTATTGTTAGTATTATTTAAAGCCTGTTGTAATATTTTAGAATTATAATCTGTATTAATAAATCTAGACAGTAACCCTTAACTAACATTACCAAGTTCTTTCACTGCAGAACAAATTCTTTTCACCCTATAATACTGTGATAAAGCAATGTTATTAATTGTAAGTCTAGGATGACGATTAGATATCCATAGAAAGGAATTTTTATGGGAATTCTTTCCTGTATTCAGAAGTTTTAGCAGTTCCATCCAACTTTTTCCTCAACCAGTACATCCAACAATGAAATTTTGGAAATATCATTTAAAGTAAAACAAAGACCCTGTCTTTAAATGCGAGTCCAAGGAATTGTGACTTTCAAGGAAGTGATAATTGCTGAATATTTGAGTTTTATTACCATACTGAGGAAGGCTGTTGCCGAAATCAGTGTATGGATTTTAAACTGACTGAATAAAGAATAAATTGTTGGTTTGGGTTTGGAGAATGCTGGCCTCTTTTTTTTTTTTTTTCTCCCCCTGTTGCTGATTGTTTTTTTGCTGTACACTTTTACCTACCTTGCGAATTGCTGCTGTTGTATGGTTTGTTTGTGCTTTCACCGGAGTTGATTTTGAATCCAAACTATCTTATGGATATTACTACTATTGTGGCTGGTTTGGTTTCTGATAAGGATGATTTATCACTGTTCATAGGTAGGCACTAGGCTGTCTGCTCGAAGGCATTTATAAGCCTAGCCAGAATGTGTTGGCTTTCACCGCCCCCTTAGATTAGTTCCCTGTGCCTCTGTCCAGCAGAGCCATTGAAGTGATCCCCGAAGTAAACTTTGTTTCCCATCCACTCGTCAAGGTTTCTCTTGAAGAGAGTTAGCGAAGAGCTCTGCCTAATGTAGATTGGAATCTTGTTCTTGAGCATGGGAAGTCTCTGGGACAGGAATCTATCCCTCCAGCACGTCCTATTTATTGTTGTGGTGAGGTTTAGATCCCTGGACCGTGTGGCTCGAGGGGATATGGTTTGGACCATACATTCATTCTGATAAGTCTGATGTTCGTGTTTCACTGTTGCAGTCATCACATTTGGGTTGTCCCTGCCAGGGTAGCCCTCGACTGGACTGAAAACCAGAGGCTTAGTATTTCTGCATCTGTTGCTGTCACTTCAGGACTGACGCCAGGTCATCAGTAGTATAAAGTAAGGCAGCCAACGCCATTACATCAGTCTTGCTTGCCGAGGAGCCTGAAGCAGAAGCAATTTGCACGAGTGTCTGTCGGCCGCTACCTGATTTTCGTCTTCCGAATTGAAGCTGAAGTCTTCTAAAGCCAAGTACCCCATTGGGGATCCTTTTTTCTTGCTCTGACTGATGTCAGAAAAAGTTAACAATTGTCTCGCCTGTGGAAAGCAAATACCACACCGAAACCTTCATTCTTACTGTCACTTGCTTAGGCCCAGACCATTTCGTCCCTGTCTGTCGCTATTGTGCGTTGTTTAACTCCAGAACTATACATCACCGGGCCCTTATTGTAGCTAGATATTTTCGCTTACAGCCCTTGAATTCCATTATGGCTTCGGTAAGCCATCTGACAGCAAATCTTCTGAAAGAAACATAAGGATAAAGACAGAGACCGCACAGGTCCAAACCTACTGATGACGCTTCCGTTAAGTTAGTCGTCAGTTTTCCGGTCATCAGTGAGCTGCTGTCACAGCCCCTGATGCCCGCTTCTGTGGATTTGCAGGCTGCTACAGAGACCCTTTCGGAGTGTTTTTCGACTAAGGATTCTGCAGGTGTCTCTACCTTGGATGGGTTTGGAGCCTCTGAGCAGGCACTGGCTTCCGAGGAAGTACTTCGCATTACCGATTCTTGACACAAACCGACAACTTCTTTTGCGTCTATCGTTCTTTCGAAAACTACCGAGTTTCTAAGGCTCAGGGTACGAGCCACACCCAAGAAATCGATGACTCGATCTCAGGCACCTGCTTCCTTGCCTCAGTCTCAAATGCTTAAAGTGGCGGAAGACCTTATACTTATCAGGGGAAGCCAAGCTACCCCTTCCAAAAGAAAAAGAGATCTGTCCCCAGTAGTTTTGTCTGAACAGGAGTCTGACTCTGATGCATCTGAGTATGCAGACATGCAACCCCTCTCTGCTTATGAGGATTCTGATGCAGAGGAATCCATTCCTTCAGCCTCTCCATCCAAGGACTTTTCCTTTGGAGAAACCCTTAATACCTTAAGGGAGCATTTCCAATGGGAATGTCAGGACTACCCTCAGTCTAAAAAGAGATTCAGAGAATTCTTAGCTCTTCCACAGCACAGACCCTTGGCCATTACCCCAATCCTGGATGTTGTGGACAATGTTTTCCTGGAATCCAGTTTGATTCCTGACACCCTCCCTCCTGCTCCCAGAAAACCTGACGGGTATTACAGAGTCCCTGACTCGCACATATTTCTTTTCAAAAATCCTGCTGCTGACCCTGAAGTAATTTCTCAAGGGCCTAAAGGAATTAAAGCAACCTCTGCTAAGAATCCCACCCCCTCAGATGGGTATTCCTGAGCACTAGACAGATGGGGTAAAAAGGTATACATCTCTGCCACTCTTGCTATCAGAGCACTAAATTGTCAGTTCCATATGCTAAAATTTCAGCAACATACCGTGGAATTCCTCAAACAAAAAGTGTCTTCCTTTCCTGCTTGTGCAGAATCTAAAGAGTTACAAGAGTTAATGCATTCTGCAAGTCAAGTAACTAAGCACACCTTACACTGTGGTTTGAAGCCCTAGAAGCTTCTTGCAGGGCAGCAGTCACCGGTTCTGTCCTTAAAAGGCATGCTTGGCTTAAGGAATAGCCCTTGCCAGACCATGTCAAATCTGAATTATTGGATGCACCCTTGCACAAAGACAACTTATTTGACACCAAGGCAGAGGAGGTCTTAAAAAAGATGGAAGAAAAAGCTAAATCTTTGCAGACAGTTAAGGATTTCCTACAGGTCCAGTCACCCAGGTTCAGCAGGCATTGCCCCTCCAAGCACTGTTCCTTTCCTGCCCCCACCAGGTCAGTTCAGCCCAGACCCCGGGGAAGCCGACCCACCAGACAGCAGCCACAGGGAATGCAGAGATCAAAGCAGTGGAGTTCCTGCACTTCAAAACCAGGGAGTTCAAAGCCACCCCCCCCCCCCATGGTATGAACTCACAATGACTCTCCTTCCCCATCCCCTCCCTCTGCCCACCTGCACTTGCCCCTAGGAGGAAAACTCTCCTTTCACGGAAGCACCTAGGCCACCATTACCAATGACCACTGGGTCCTTAACATAGTTTCCCAGGGATACAAATTTTCTTTCCACACTCTTCCAACCCCAGAAGGATTCCCAAATCTACCTCCAAACCAGTCGGCAGAGGCAAAAAAGCAAGCCCTTTCCCTGCTCTCTTTGAGGGCAATAGAACACGTTCCTGCAGAACAGATAGGCCAAGGTTTCTACTCCAGACTTTTTCTGGTACGCAGAAAAGAGGGCACTTGGTACCCCATCCTCGATCTATCCATTCTAAGCACCTTTCTGGTGATACCAAAATTCAAAATGCTTACCCTCCAGCAACTGCTACCCATGCTCTCCAAGGATGCTTGGCTAGCCACCCTAGACCTAAAAGAGGCCTACTTCCACATTTCTATAAGGGAATCATGCAGGAAATATCTACTTTTCAGGGCAGGATCTCTGCACTTTCAGTTCTTTGCGCTTCCCTTTGGCTTCTCTACTGCTTCCAGAGTTTTCACAAAATGTCTTGCTCCTGCCATTGCCTTTTGCAGACAAAGGAATATCTAAATTTACCCATACTTAGACAACTGCCTAATTCAGGCAGACAGGAAAAGCTGCTCAAGCACCTGGCCTTTGTAAAGTCCCTACTGACCTACCTAGGGTACACTATCAACGAAAAGAAATCCAAACTAGTACCCACCCAAAGGATTATATTCCTGGGAGCAAGCCTGGAGACAGTATCCCAGATGGCATTCCTTACCCCAGAAAAGCAAACTTACCTGATAGCCTACTTCTTTCAACTAGCCACCAGACCCCAGTTATCTGCAAGAAAAATCCTGCAAGCTCTGGGGTTCATGGCTTCTTGCATTCTACTCATTCCATATGCCAGACTGCATATGAGGAAACTTAAGTGGTACCTAAAAAGCCTTTGGTGTCAATACTCTCAAGACCTGGAAACTCTTATACCAATGATACCTTGCCTAAGGAAAAATTTTCTTTAGTGGGCAGCAGCAGCATGCTCAAACAAGAAGGGAGTACCTTTCTCACCACCCCCACGCTGCCCAGACCCTCACCACAGACGCATCAGTCTATGCCTGGGATGCACACCTGGATGGCAGGTGCATACAGGGCCAATGGAGCCCACAACAAATCCATCTGCACATCAACCAAAAAGAAATGTTAGCTGTCCAGCATGCATTGACAGCTTTCAGGCCCCTTCTCTCCCCAGGGGCTCCCCTGATCAAAACAGACAACACCACTGTGATGTGGTATATCAACAAGCAGGGAGGGACTTACTCCTACCCTCTATGCAGGCTGGCCATGACCCTTTGGCACATGGCCTCTGCCATGCAACTCCACCTGTTAGCACAATTCCTGCCAGGCTCTTTCAACTCTCTGTCAGACCACTTAAGCAGAAATCTTCCGGACCCACATGAGTGGGCAGCTAGACCAAAGAACCTTTACCCTATTAACTCAGAAATGGGACACCCTGAAGGTTGACCTGTTTGCCTCCCACACCAATCATCAGCTCAGCAAGTTCTGCACCTGGGAGCATCACTGCATGACTTGGAAAGTGGCTGCCATATCCTTGCCCTGGGTCAATCTCAGTCTCTGCATTTCCCCCACTACTTCTCATCATCAGGGCACTCTGCAAAATAAGGGAGGAAAAACCAAGGACAATTCTGATTGCTCCAGACTGCCCCGCCAGCACTGGTACCCACTGCTGCGCAGCTTATCCCCACTACCACCATGGCATCTCCCTCAGACCCCAACCCTCCTGACCCAGACCGAAGGAGAATTCATGCATCCCCAATTGCAGACCCTCAATTTGACAGCCTGCCTTATTCCCTGACCCCACTGATCAATCTGCCAACCTCAGTAAACAGTTTCTAGATATTGTATGTGAGGCTAGATGCCCTACCACTAGAAAGTCTTATGCTGACAAATGGAAAAGGTTCTGCACCTGGATTCAGGCTAAGGGAGCCGATACGGCACAGCCCTCCTACCTCTCATCCTGGATTACCTAGCTGACCTGCTACACAGTGGTCTCTCCTTTTCCTCTATTAAGATTCATGCCTCTGCTATCTCTGCTCATTTCCACACCCTTTCCCCTTTTCCTCACACCCTCTGCTCAAACAATTCCTAAGAGGGTCTAGCAACTTGACGCTACCCAGAAGAGCACCTACCCCAGCTTGGGACCTTAACTTTGTGTTGGAGAAGCTCACCCTGCCCCATTTGAAACCAGCATCTTCAGCAGAGTTAAAATTTATCTTCTGGAAAACAGCTTTTCTTCTAGTCATCACTTCAGCCAGAAGAGTCTCCGAGCTACAAGCACTCATGACTGTAGAGCCCTTCATTATCTTCTATGCTAACAGGGTGTCCCTCAGGACTAACCTATCCTTCATGTCCAGAGTAGTGTCCAGTGTGGCTGTCAACCAATCCATTCATTTGCCCATCTTTTTCCCCTAACCCACAAAACAAGGGGGAAAGGATCCTGCACTCTCTAGATGTGCACAGACGGCTCAGATTCTATCTAGACAGGACTAAATAATTAAAAAAGTCTGATCAATTACTGGTCAGCTTTGCTGCAGGGGCAGAGGGCAAAGCCATCTCCAAACAAACCATTTCCAAATGGATAGCACACTGCATCCATTTCTGTTAAAAGCAACAAGGAAAACCTCCCCTTAAGGGGGTCAGGACTCGCACCACCAGAGCAGCCTCCACATCTGCAACTTTCCTCAGAGGAGTCCTCACCAGGAAATCCTGGAGACTGCCACCTGGACATCTGTTCACATTTTCACCAAGCATTACCACCTGCCTGTCTTCTCCAAATCCAAGGCAGGCTTTGCCACTGAAGTCTTGCAGGGCATCCTAGCCAGCCCCTAGTCTCCTTGACTGCCTCCACCCTTTTCCACAGCTTTGGGATTCAACCCAAATGTGATGACTGCAACAGTGAAACATGAAGAACATAGTACAGATGTCCTTCAAGGATGCATCTGCAGTCATAACATATGGGTTGTCCTGCCTCAGGCAGCCCTTCGGTCGGCCGGATTCCAAAGTCTGGGTCTGGCCTCGGCTGATGTCGCACTTGCTCCAACGTCAGAACGTCTGGGGTATAAAAGCATCAGCCGACACCATTTTCCTCAGTCTTTTCTTGCCGCGCGGTGCCCAAAGCAGAAGCAGTTTGCAAGTGCCGGTCGGCCAGCTCCTTTGATTCAGCTACCGAAGACTTCGAAAAAGCTAAGTACCCCGTTGGGGACTCTTTCTTGCCTCAGCCGATGTCAGATAAAGTAAATAATTGTTTAACTTGTGGGAAACAAATACCTCATAAGGATTTCCACTCTTATTGTCTACCTTGCTTAGGCCCAGACCACGACGTCTCAGCCTGCTCTGCCTGTGCTTCCTTCAACCGACGAACGCTTAGGCGTCGGTCGGAGTTTGCAGAGGAATATTTTGGGACTAACTTTGCTTATATAATGCCGTCGGAGACTCCGACTTCACATACAGTAAAAAAACGGAAGGACAAGGACCGACCCTCGCAGCCCGCGGTTTCGGCTGAAACCTCGGTCAGGCCTACCGCGAGTGTCTCAGTTTCGGCTGAAACAGAGTCCTCGGTGCTTCCTGTTACCGAAACCTTACAACCGACCACCTCTGCCTCTGAGGCTCCGGCCGAGTCGGTTATTGAACTACCTACGGAAACCGGAGTCCAGGACATGTCCGACACCATTCCTTTAGACAAATCCACCCCTCCACGTGGTGCAGTCAGACCCCCTGCATCCATGTCCATTAAGGCCTTCTCTAGGGCTAAAGCTGCCAGACTTGCCAAAGCCTTGCCTCCCAAGTCTACCTCTCAGAGGCCTTCTACCAGCACTCAAATTCTCAGCTTAGCAGAGGACCTTATCTCCTTAATTAGAGGTTCTCAACCTCACCCGGACAGGGGCTCTCTTCCACCTCCAGATAAAAGGCCCAGAGTTGAGCCCTCTGACCCCCACTCTTCAGATGAGTCTACGGATGAATCTGTGTTGTCAGAGCACCAGCAGGAGGCTTATTCGGCCTACGAGGATTCTGATGCTGAAGAATCTATTCCTTCGGCCTCCCCTCCTGAAGAATTTTCTTTTGGTGAGACATTGCATTCCATGAGGGAGCATTTCCAATGGCAGGGCCAGGAATTTTCTGATTCAGAAAAGATTAAGGACCTTTTTACATTTACCTCAGCATAGGCCTTTGGCTATACCACCTGTTTTGAATGTTGTTGATGATGTGTACTCTGATGCTAGTACAGCCCCTGATTCTCTGCCTCCGGCTCCTGCCAAACCAGATAGGTACTACAGGGTTCCGGATTCTCACTTTCACCTGTACAAGGCCCACACTGCAGACCCAGAAACCATTTCACAGGGCCCTAAAGGGGTTGCAGCTGCCACTGCTAAAAATCCTTTACCTTCTGAAAGGGAATCTAGAGCTTTAGAGCGATGGGGAAAGAAAGTATATACCTCTGCAACTCTTTCTATGAGGGCATTAAATTGTCAATTCCATATGATTCAGTACCAAGAGTATTTGTTGGATGAATTGTATAAGAAACTTTCCTCCTCTGAGCCCCTTGACCGTAAATCTCTTCAGGATCTGGTACATAACTCACAGCAGGTTAGCAACCATTTTCTGCAATGTGGCTATGATGCACTGGAGGCTTCAGGTAGGTCAGCAATGACAGGGGCAGTTATACGAAGGCATGCCTGGTTGAAGGAACAAGCTCTACCGGACCATGTTAAAGCTAAGCTCCTGGATGCTCCAATGGAAAAAAAAAATTATTTGGTTCCACAGCCCAGGAGGTCTTAAAGAAGTATGAAGAAAAGGCAAAATCTGTGCAAACAGTCAAGGATTTTCTGCAGGTACAACCACCGAGATTCAGCAGAAACTGGCCTACTAAGAATTGGTCCTTTCCAGATTCAGACAGACCACAGATAGGCAGGAACAGGCGTACCAGAGGTAGGGGGCAAGCTAGAGGCCACTACAGAGGTCGTCAGTGGCAGCCACCCAACCAGGGAGGTAGTGCAGCTACAGCAACAACAACTGCTACACCAGGACAAACACAATGACTTACTTCTGACTCCACCGACCAGGGCTCAATTAGAAGCACCATTGGGCGGAAAGCTTTCTTTATTTTCAGAAAATTGGCATTACATTACAAGGGACTCATGGACACTGCAAATAATAGACAAAGGGTACAGGTTCCATTTCCACACATTGCCAAAAAGACAAGGAATGCCAGACCTGCCACCAAATCAGAGGGCGGAGGCTTTGAAGCAAATCACCAAATTACTACAAATGAAAGCCATAGAAAAGGTTCCTCTCTCAGAACAAGGCCAAGGTTTTTATTCAAGGCTATTCCTTGTTCCAAGAAAAGAAAAGCAATGGAGGCCTATTCTCGATCTGTCCGCACTGAACACTTACCTCATTGTGCCGAAATTCAAGATGCTGACCCTACAGCAACTTCTTCCCTTGCTGGGCAAGGAGTCTTGGCTGGTGACTCTAGATCTCAAGGAGGCATACCTGCATGTCCCCATTCGACAAAGTTGCAGAAGACACCTCAGATTTCTTGCAGGATCAGAGCATTATCAATTCTCAACATTGCCCTTTGGCTTATCTACTGCGCCCAGAGTGTTCACGAAATGCCTGGCATCAGTAATTGCACACTGCAGACTTCAGGGGATTCAAATCTACCCATATCTGGACGACTGCCTGATACAAGCGGACAGCAAGACAAAATTGGTAAAGGACTTGGACTATGCCATCCAGCTGCTACAGGCCTTGGGATACACAGTCAGCACCCAAAAATCAAGACTTGTGCCATCCCAAAGGATAACCTTTTTGGGTGCAGATCTGGATACAACCACCCAAATGGCCTTTCTCACAGAAGAAAAGCAGAAACAACTTCCAGATTACTTCAAGAATCTGTTAAGACAAACTCAACTAACTGCAAGGAAAATCCTGCAGGCCCTGGGTTTCATGGCATCCTGCATAATATTAATCCCACAAGCCAGGCTGCATATGAGAAGATTACAATGGTACCTAAGGAGTGTATGGACTCAGCACAGTCACAGCTTAGAAACTCTGATTCCAATCATACCTTGCCTTCAGAAGGAATTCCTGTGGTGGGCTCTAGCCTGCCAGACCAACCGAGGGTTGCCTTTCTTGAAACCAAAAGCAAACCAAATCATCACCACGGACGCTTCAGACCGAGGTTGGGGAGCGCACATGGAGGACAAATGTATCCAAGGCCTATGGTCTCAAGGGCAGATGTAAATGCACATAAACCAAAAGGAAATGCTGGCAGTGATGCATGCAATCGAGGCTTTCAAACCTTTCCTTCAACAAGGCCACCTGCTAATAAGGACAGACAACACCACAGTTATGTGGTACATAAACAAGCAAGGAGGCACACATTCCTACCCTCTATGCAGACTGGCTATGAATCTATGGGATCTTTGCTTGAAACAAAATATATAACTACAGGCCCAGTTCGTGCCAGGGAAAGACAATACTCTGGCAGACAGCTTAAGCAGAACTACCACGGATGCACACGAATGGATGCTGCACCCAGACATCTTCTTACTCATAACACAGGCATGGGGAAGGCCCGAGATAGATCTATTCGTCTCTTCCCACAATCATCAACTGAAAAGTTTTTGCACAAGGACATACCATCCACAAGCATGGAAAGTGGACTCTCTCTCATTCAGCTGGAAAGCCCAAAAAGTCTATGCTTTCCCACCAATCCCATTAATGTCCAAGGTTTTACTGAAGATCAGGGCAGAACAGACAAAAGTGATTCTGATTGCTCCAGACTGGCCAAGGCAGCATTGGTACCCACTGTTGAAGAGCTTATCACAGACGAAACCGTGGCCTCTCCCATTATGGCCTCTTCTTCTGACGCAGAACTATTACAAGATCCTGCATCCCAACCTAAAGACCTTGCAGCTAACTGCCTGGAGAATACCATGACTCCTTCCCAGGACAGCTTATCCCAGAGGGTAAAGGACATTATTATGGAAGCTCGCCCTTCCACAAGGAAGGCATACTCAGCAAAATGGAAAAGATTTCTCAGTTGGAACACAACAAAAGGCCTTGATGTGACAGTGATGAACATGGCACATATACTGGAATACTTAGCAGAATTGTTCCACGATGGCCTGTCTTATTCTTCCATTAAAATACATGCCTCAGCAATTTCAGCAGAATACAATGCAAATCCTCCTGTCTTTTTGCATCCCCTCTTAAGACAATTTGTCAGAGGAATCAAAAACATCAATCCTCCAAGGAGACCACCTTTACCTACTTGGGACCTTAACTTTGTGCTGGAAAAACTAACACTTCCTCCTTTTGAACCAGCAGCATCGGCAGATTCACAGTTTCTATCCTGGAAAACTGCATTCCTTCTGGCCATAACTTCAGCAAGAAGAGTATCTGAGTTACAAGCTTTAATGGCAGTGCAGCCATTTCTTATTTTTCATCAGGACAGAGTCTCATTAAGAACCAACCCAACCTTTATGCCAAAGGTGGTATCTAGAGTATCCTTGAACCAATCAATTCATTTGCCTACTTTCTTCCCAAATCCACAAAATAAAGGGGAGAAACTACTACACACTCTGGATATCCATAGACAATTACGCTACTACTTGGACAGAACTAAAAGTTACAGAAAGACTGACCAACTGTTTGTAGCATATGCTGCTGGGGCACAAGGAAAAGCAATTTCCAAACAGACAATCTCAAAATGGATAGGAAATTGCATTCGCTTTTGCTACTCCTTTCATGGAAAGACTGTTCCTGTGAATATTAGGCCTCATTCCACGAGAGCCACAGCCACCACTACAGCCTTCCTAAGAGGGGTGGCTACCAAGGACATTTTAGAAGCTGCTACCTGGAGCTCCGTGCATACTTTTGCCAAGCATTACAATTTACCCTTATACTCCAGATCCAGAGCAGGCTTTGCTACTGCAGTCCTGCAGGGTCTCTTAACTACACCATCTTTTTCTTAGTACCTCCACCCCCAGATTGGCTATGGTATTCTACCCATATGTTATGACTGCAGATGCATCCTTGAAGGACATAGTACAGTTTTGTATCTACCATAAATGTAGATGTCTGATAGGTATGCATCTGCATTCAGGTTTACCCTCCCTCCTTCCCCTCTGTGGTATTCCTAGGGTGCTTACCCCTCTATTAGCTAGCTGGGGGAATCTGTTGTGGTGTATTTGTATTGATATATTTATATATATGTATATATTTTTGCAATTTTTTGGCATTTTTTTCCAAATTTAGCCTTCTTAGAGGGCACCTGGCATCTGGGGCAAGAAAAACTGAGGAAAATGGCGTTGGCTGTATAAAAGCAAGTGCGACATCAGCCGAGGCCAGACCCAGACTTTGGAATCCGGCCGACCGAAGGGCTGCCCGAGGCAGGACAACCCATATGTTATGACTGCAGATGCATACCTATCGGACATCTACATTTATGGTAGGTACAAAACTGTACTTTGTGTACACTTACCATAAATGTAGATGTTCGAGTGTATTCACTGGCGCATTTCTGGATGTTCATCGTGCATACAGCTGCAGTCATAACACATGGGTTCTCCTGCCGTCAGGCGGGTCCTCGGTCGGCCGAATTCCAAAGTCTAGGTCCGGCGTCGGTTGTCGTCGCTTCTTCCCTGACGTCAGTGCGACAGGGGTATAAAGGAACCAGCTGACGCCATTTTCTTCAGTCTTTCTTGCCGCGCGGTGCCCGAAGCAGAAGCAGTAAGCAAGTGCCGGTCGGCCAGCTCCTGAAATTACGGAAATTTTTAAACCGAAGTCTTCTTGAAAGCCAAGTACCCCGTTGGGGAAATTTTTCTTGCCTCAGACCGATGTCAGACAAAGTTAATAATTGTATTTCATGTGGGAAGCAAATACCGCATAAGGATTTCCATTCCCTCTGTATACCTTGTTTAGGCCCAGACCACAACATCTTGGCCTGTCGCTTTTGTGCTACATTCAACAAACGCACCATTAAGTGTCGGGTGGAGTTCGCCCAGCATTATTTTGGGAAAACATTTAACTATATTATGTCGTCGGATACTCCGACTCCAGTTTTGTCTAAAAAAACGCAAAGATAAGGACCGACACACGAGGTCCGCGGCCTCTACCGACACCACGCCAAAGCCGACTACACGTGGCCTGGTTCTCAGCGAGGCGCCTACGCAGCCCCTGACTACCGACGACACTTCTTTGGCGGTGTCCCCTGTGCCCGAGGTCGCAGGCTCCTCGGCCCACACCCCGACAGATACCGAAGCCACTCTTGGCGTTGAACCTCAAAATGTGGACAGGTTTACCTCCACTCAGTGTCTTCAGACCTTCTTCTTCTTTCTCCATCAAGGCTTTCACTAAGTCTAAAGCAGCCTTGCACTTGAGCTACACAGGGCCCATCTCCAGGCCCCATGCCTAAAAAGCAGATGCTTAAAATGGCTGAGGATTTAATTACTCTTATCAGGGGTTCTCAACCCCCCACCGGACAAAAGGCCCAGAGTGGAGGAAGAATCCCCCTCCTCTGATCAGGGCTCCATTATTTCAGAGCACTCTGATGATCAGGAACATTCTTACTCCCCTTTTGAAGACTCTGATGCGGAGGAGTCCATTCCTTCTGTATCCCCCCCCCAGAGGATTACTCATTTGGGGAAACTTTGCATAATTTAAGGGAACACTTCCACTAGGAAGGCCAAGATTATTCAGATTCCAAGAAAAGGCTTAGGGAATTTCTCTTACTACCTCAGCACAGGCCTCTGGCTATACCTCCTGTCTTGGACATCCTAGATGATGTTTACTTGGAGGCCTGCTTTAACCCGGACTCTCTGCCTCCAGCCCCAGTTAAGCCTGACAGGTACTACAGGGTTCCTGACTCACACCAATTTCTATACAAAAGCCATGCTGCTGACCCAGAAACCATCTCACAGGGCCCCAAAGGAATTAAAGCCTCCACTGCTAAAAATCCATTACCTTCCTGGAGAGATTCCAGATCCTTAGAAAGGTGGGGAAAAAAGGTATATACCTCGGCTACCTTAACCATGAGGGCCTTAAACTGTCAGTTCCATATGCTAAAATACCAACAGTTTTTGTTATCACAATTGAAAAGTAAAATGTCACAACCTGAACAACCAGACTTGAAAGAGTTGCAGGATTTGATGCATAGTGCAGAACAAGTGGGTAAGCATACCTTACAATGTGGTTTTGATGCTCTAGAGGCCTCATGTAGAGCTGCTGTTACAGGATCAGTCATAAGTAGACATGCCTGGCTCAAGGAACAAACCTTGCCTGATCATGTCAAAGCTAAATTACTAGATGCCCCTCTTCAAAAGGATGTATTATTTAGTGCTAATGCTGAGGAGGTATTAAGGAAAATGGAGGAAAAGGCTAAATCAATGCAAACTGTGAAGGATTTTCTACAGGTACAACCCCCACATTTCAGTAGAAATTGGCCTTCCAAAAATTGGTCCTTTCCAGCCACAGACAGACCCCAAAGAGGCAGATACAGGCACCCGAGGGGCAGAGGACAATCCCAAGGATCCTTTAGAGGCAGACAATGGCAAGCTCCTACACAAAGAGGTGGTGAGGATAACTCGCAATCATTCAGAAAGCAAGCCCAGTGACTTTCCCCTTTGCATGCCAAGCAAGACTCAAATGGCAGCCCCCTTAGGAGGAAAGCTGGCATTATTTTCAAAGAATTGGCATATTGTCACAAAAGACAAATGGATCCTGGACATTATAAACAGAGGCTACAGATTACATTTTCACACCCTTCCAAAAATGAGAGGCATGCCAAACCTGCCACACAATCAAAGGGCAGAGGCACAAAGGCAAATTACAAATCTCATAGACATGAAAGCTATTAAAGAGGTACCTACGCATGAACAAGGTCAAGGTTTTTATTCCAGGCTATTCCTGGTACCAAGGATGGGAAAAGATTGGAGACCTATTTTGGACCTGTCCATCCTAAACACATTTCTACTCGTACCAAAATTCAAGATGCTCACTCTACAGCAACTTCTTCCCATGCTGGGCAAGGAGTCTTGGCTGGTAACATTGGACCTAAAGGAGGCATACCTGCATGTCCCAATCAGACAAAATTGCAGAAGATACCTCGGATTTCTTGCAGGTTCAACCCATTATCAATTCTCTGCATTGCCCTTTGGCTTATCTACTGCGCCCAGAGTATACTGCGCCCAGAGTATTCACGAAATGCCTGGCATCAGTAATTGCCTACTGCAGACTTCAAGGGATACAAATATACCCTTATTTGGACGACTGCCTGATCCAAGCGGACAGCAAGCACATCCTTCTGAAACATCTGGCTTATGTAATAATGTTGTTGAGCTCTCTGGGATACACAGTCAACAAAAAGAAATCAAGGCTAATACCCTCTCGGAAGATAATTTTCCTGGGTGCCAACTTGGACACAAACACCCAGATGGCCTACCTCACGCCAGAGAAGCAGGTGCAACTAACTCAATACTTCAGAGCACTAGCAAATTGCACCAGGCTGACTGCAAGGAAAATCCTGCAGGCTCTGGGATTCATGGCATCTTGCATCTTACTAATCCCGTGTGCAAAGCTGCATATGAGGAAACTTCAATGGTACCTGAAAAACATATGGTCTCAACACAGCCACAGTTTGGAAACAATAATACCACTAATTCCGTGTCTGCAAAAGGAATTTCTGTGGTGGGCTCAAGCATGCTAAACAAACACAGGTCTTCCATTCAGCAAGCCTCAAGCAAATCAAGTCATCACATCAGACGCCTCGGACTACGCCTGGGGGGCGCACATGACAGATTGGTGCATTCAGGGCAAATGGTCCCAAAAAGAAAAGCACCTTCACATCAATCAAAAGGAAATGCTAGCAGTAATAAATGCTATTATAGCTTTCAAGGACCTTCTGCAACCAGGTCAACTATTGATAAGAACGGACAACACCACAGTTATGTGGTACATAAACAAACAGGGAGGAACACATTCATACCCCCTATGCAGACTGGCCATGTCACTTTGGAACATGGCTATGGACTTACAAATTGAACTACAAGCACAGTACTTGCCAGGCAGGGAAAACACGCTGGCAGACAACCTAAGCAGAAATATGACAGATCCACACGAATGGAAGTTGCATCCAAAAGTTTTTACAGAAATAATCCAAGCATGGGGAAGGTCAGACATAGATCTCTTTGCCTCCCACAAAAATCACCAATTGACAAAATTCTGCTAAAGGATTTTCCATCCAAAGGCCTGGAGAGTGGACGCTGTCTCTTTCAGTTGGACATCAATGACAGTTTATGCCTTCCCACCTTTTCCTCTGTTGCCCAAAGTTCTATTGAAAACCAGAGCAGACAGACCAAAGATGATTCTCATTGCTCCGGACTGGCCAAGACAACACTGGTACCCACTCCTGAGGAGCCTGACTCATTCCCCACCATGGACCCTGCCTCTAATGCCTCTTCTTCTGACTCAGCACAGCTTCAAAACTCTTCACAGTCAGCTAAAAACACTCAATCTAGCCACATGGAAGATTCCTTAGCATCACAACAGACCCTACTCTTCAAGGAGGTGCAGGATGTCATTTTGGAGGCCAGAAGGCCGTCAACTAGAAAAGCTTACTCCGCAAAATGGAAACTGTTTTGTGTCTGGAATGAGAAAAAGGGCCAGGATCCTGGAAAACTGAATTTACCTCAAATACTACAGTATTTAGCTGAGCTGCTAAGCAGTGGACTTTCATTATCTTCCATCAAAATCCATGCCTCAGCCATTTCTGCAGAATACAACACTGATCCACCCTTATTCTCTCACCCTCTCTTAAGACAGTTCCTCAGAGGGGCTAAGAATCTAAGACCCCCAAGAAAACAAACAATACCTGCTTGGGATCTTAATTTAATTCTGGAAAAACTGAACTTGCCTCCCTTTGAGCCAAGCTGCCTCATCAGATTTGCAATATTTGTCCTGAGAAACAGCTTTCCTTCTGGCTATTACCTCAGCTCGTAGAGTTTCAGAACTACAAGCTCTCATGGCTGTGCAGCCTTTTATCATCTTCCATCAGGACAGAGTTTCCTTACGAACCAACCCGTCCTTTATGCCTAAAGTGGTATCCAGGGTAGCTTTGAATCAGGCCATACACTTACCTACCTTTTATCCTAATCCTCAAAACAAAGGGGAGAGATTACTACACTCCTTGGACATCCACAGACAACTACGTTATTATCTGGACAGAACAAAGCCTTTCAGAAAATCAGAACAGCTCTTTGTGTCCTATGCTGTAGGAGCTCAAGGAAAGCCAATTTCGAAACAGACAATCTCAAAATGGATAGCCCACTGCATACATTTTTGCTATTCTTTTCATGGCAAAACTGTACCTACAGGCATCAGATCTCACTCCACAAGGGCCACAGCTACCTCTGCAGCTTTCCTCAGAGGAGTTCCTACCACAGATATTTTGGAAGCAGCCACTTGGAGTTCTGTACATACTTTCTCCAAGCACTACCACCTACCATTATACTCCAAAACTAGAGCAGGCTTTGCCACTGCAGTCTTGCAGGGCATCCTGGCTCCTTCTAGTTCCACCTAGTGCCTACCACCCCTTTCTTAGCTTTGGGATTCTACCCATCTGTTATGACTGCAGCTGTATGCATGATGAACATAGTACAGTTTTGTACCTACCATAAATGTAGATGTTCGAGTGCTAATACAGCTGCAGTCCAGGTTTCCCGCCCTCCTTCCCCTCTTGGGACAGGCCTATAGGCTAACACATCCTCATACAGCCTGATTGGAGTATTCATTTATGGTGTATTTGCTTGCAACTACTGTATTTTGATTATATTGCACTGCTTTATTACACAAAGTTATGTAATGCCTTCCTTCTGGGGGCACCTGACATCTGGGGCAATAAAAACTGAAGAAAATGGTGCCGGCTGGTTCCTTTATACCCCTGTCGCACTGACGTCAGGGAAGAAGCGACGACAACTGACGCCGGACCTAGACTTTGGAATTCGGCCGACCGAGGACCCGCCTGATGGCAGGAGAACCCATGTGTTATGACTGCAGCTGTATTAGCACTCTAACATCTACATTTATGGTAGGTACAAAATTGTACTTTTCCCTCCCTCAATCTCCCTCTTCTTTCTCTCTCTCTCCTTACAAGGAATTGTTTGGTATTTACTTTCTGCTTTTGGGGTTCTTCCATCATATCCTGGCTCCCACTTGAGGCTCCTGACAGGGCAAGAAAAACGGTGTTGGCTGCCTTACCTTATACTACTGACGACCTGACTTCAGTCCTGAAGCGACAGCAACTGACGCAGAAATATTAAGCCTCTGGTATTCGGGCCACCCAAGGGTTACCCTGGCAGGGATAACCCAAATGTGATGACTGCAACAGTTAATACACTCTAACATCTACATACACATACAGACACTGTTGGTCATAATTTAACTTTTAGAGAAAGATTAGCACTTGACTATTTAAGGAGGAATACTGACGTAATGATTAATTCTGCTAATAAGAGAGGTACAGTTGTGATATGGGATTTTCAGGAATACCAACAGGAGGTTCTTACCAAACTAAACGAGTTTTACTCTAGGATGCATTTAGACCCCATTATGCAATTTAAATATGAAACTGACCAGTTTTTGTAACTAGCAGTTGAGGAGGGCATTATTGATAGGAAGATTATGAAATGGTTAACAGTGGATGACTTTAAGATGCACTATATGTATATGTTGCCCAAGAGTCATAGAAAAAATCAAAAAACCTGCCATCCCATTCTGGCAGGCTTTGGCTCACTAACGGAACCACTTTCACCTTTAACACATTGCCTAGTAGGCAGTAAAGGTCTTAAACAGTCTAGGATTCATGATACTACAGAATTTTTAAATATATTAAAAGGAGCACAGACGGAAATGGGATGGAATATGTATACCTTGGACGTGAAATCCTTGTACGCCAGTATTTCATACTGGGCAGGTTATGCAAGCTCTGGAATATTGTTTAAATACTGTTAATTTGTGTAGTCCAGGTTTTAGTACCTTTCTTTTGTGTCTTACAGAACATACTTTTTTTTTTTTTTTTTTTTTTTTTTTTTAAGGCAGGAGTGTTAGTTGCAGGGTACTGCTATGGAAGCCTCTTTTGCTCCCATATACACTGATTTGTTTATGGGATATGTTGAGCAATTTTTGATATATGATGTCAGTCATAATATTTATATTGACTCTATTGATGTTTGGCATCACTGTTTGGGTGACTGTGGGTTTGTTTGGACATCTGATTTGGAATTTTTGTTAGAATTTGTTTAATATCTTCAGTGGTAATTATTGGGGTCCTTGTACTTCAAATGTATTGGTTGAGAAGAAGTTGGATGAAACTGCTAAAACTTCAGGCATCTAGTTGTCATCCTGAACATATAATTAATAACATTCCTTTATCCCGCTGTTACAGGGTGAAAAGAATTTGTTCTGAAGTGGAAGAATTTGGTAATATTAGTCAAGATTTAATGTCTAGAGTGTGAATAGAGATTATGATCCTAAAATATTACAACAGGCTTTGGATTATACTAATAATAAATCAAGGGACGAATTAATAAAACAACAAAATAAGAAATGTTATGTTGTCCCTATCTCGTCTTCCCTCTTTCTGTTTTGGTTCTAGCCGAACTCCGCTCCGACTCGGCCACATACTATAGCTCAAAGTCTTTACTGGCTCGAGGTTAACCCCTATCCCAACATGTTTAACGGTAGCTACCCAGATCTCATTTGCCGCTTGCAGCGTTGAGATTGTCTTCTGCTGGTTTAGGCTAAGTAGTTTTTTCTTGTGCTAATTGTTGAATATTGTGACAGTTTTCAAGTAGTTTTTAGTATACTGGTAGTGTTAGTATAACCTTCCTTATATTCTGCTACCCCCTCTAAAACCTTCGGCTGTTTGTTGATGTTCTTCCTGTTTCACTGTTGCAATCATTACATTTGGGTAATCCTGCTGGCAGGTTGCCGTCAGTCGGCCTGATTTCCAAAGTCTTGGGTCCTGCATCGGCTGCTGCTGCCCCTTCCTTGAAGTCAGGTCTATAAAAGAAGCAGCCGATGCCATTTTCTTCAGTCTTTCTTGCCACTTGGTGCCCGAAGCAGAAGCAGTTCGCAAGTGCCGGTCGGTCGACTCCTGAGATTTTCGAGTTCGAATTTCAGATCCGAAGTATTCTATAAAGCTAAGTACCCCGTTGGGGAAACTGTTTTCTTGCTCCAGAACCGATGTCAGAAAAAGTTAAAAATTGTATTTCTTGTGGGAAGCAAATACCTCATAAGGATTTACCTCATAAGGATTTTAATTCTTACTGTATTCCTTGCCTAGGCCCTGATCATAACGTTCTGGGTTGTCGGTTTTGTGCTAGATTTAACCAGCGCACTATTAATCGTCGGTATAATTTTGCCTTAAACTGCTTTGGTCGCAGTTTTAATTATCCAGAAATGTCGTCGGAAAGCCATCCGACTCCTGGAGTTCACAAAAAATGAAAAGAAAAAGAAAGACAGCCGAGGCCCAAAACCGATGACGAAGCTTCTCCTAAGCCAGTCGCCGGTTCACAGGTTCTCAGTGTGGTGCTTTTGCAGCCCCCTGACGACCGCTACTTTAGAGTCACAGGCCGCTACAGACTCCCACGTGGAGTTGGCCATGCCGCTGGATACTCAAGGTATTGGAGCCTCGGACGCTAAGCCTGCAGATGGGTCAGGAGCCGCTGAGCAGGCACCGGCATCTGAGGGTGTATTCAGACCCAAACATCTATACATTAAACCGACTTCAAAGGCAAAGACTAAAGCTCGTTCAAAGGCAAAGAAGCAAATTCAAGAGCCATGTGGACAGGCCTCCATGCCCAAAAAACAGATGCTCAAAATGGCCGAAGACTTGATTACCTTGATCAGGGGTTCCCATCCCCCTCCTGATAAGAGGCTTAGGCAAGAGACTGACTATGAATCTTCAGATCAGGTTTACATTTCTTCTGATTCCTCTTCTGATCAGGAATAATCTTTTCCCCCCATGAGGATTCTGATGCTGAATAATCCATACCTTCAGCTTATCCTCCTGAGGACTATTCTTTTGGGGAAACCTTACATACCATGAGGGAGCATTTCCTCTGGGAGAGCCAAGATTTTTCAGAATCTAAAAAGAGGCTCAGGGATTTCCTGTTACTACCCAACACAAGCCACTAGCCATCCCTCCTGTGTTAGACATTGTAGATGATGTGTTTTCGGAGTCTAGCCTTATCCCTGACTCCTCCCCTCCAGCTCCTATTAATCCTGACTTATATTACAGGGTTCCTGACTCACATAAATTCATTAAAAAAAAAAAAAAAAAAAAAAAAAAACCTGCTGCAGACCCAGAAACTTTTTCTCAGGGTCCCAATGGAGTCAAGGCTTCCGCTGCAAAAAACCCTACCCCTTCTGACATGGATTCCAGGGCTCTGGGTAGATGGGGGAAAAAAGGTTTACACATCTGCTATCTTGGCTATAAGGGCCTTAAACTGTCAGTTTCATATGCTCAAATGTCAGCAACATGTCATGGCATTGCTTAAACAGAAAATGATAAACTCTGAATGTGCAGAAAACAAGGAAATGCAGGATATATTGCATGCAGCTGAACAAGTTGGAAAGCATACTTTGCAATGTGGTTTTGATTCTTTAGAGGCCTCCTGCAGGGCCGCAGTTGCAGGTTCTGTAATTAGAAGGCATGCTTGGTTAAAGGAGCAAAATCTGCCTGATCATGTCATGTTAAAGTTAAATTATTAGATACACCTTTACAGCATGATTCTTTGTTTGATGTTAAGGCAGAAGAGGTGTTAATGGAGGACAGGGCCAAATCTATGGAAACGGTCAAAGATTTCTTACAAGTACAGCCGCCTAGGTTCAGTAGACACTGGCCAACAAAGAATTGGTCCTTTCCTGTGTAAGACAGACCTCAAAGGGGCAGACTCAGACACCCTTGAGGCAGATCCCAGGCGCAAGTTTCATACAGGTCAAAGCAGTGGGGTGCTTCTACCTCCAAAAGTGGAGAAGACAAATCACAACCTTACAGGAAACAGTCCCAATGACTTCCCCCTGCCTGCACCAAGCACTTATTTTCCTGGCAGCACCCTTAGGGGAAAATTAGCACTTTTTTCCTCAAAATTGGCACATTATAACCCAGGACAAGTGGGTCCTAAATATCGTGTAACAAGGCTACAAGTTCCATTTCCATACCCTGCCAAAGGCAAACGGCTGGCCAGATCTGCCAAAAAATCAATGGGCAGAGGCACAAAAACAAGTCTCATCCCTCATGGACATAAGGGCCATTCAACAAGTGCCAGAGCAAGAACGGGGACAAGGATTTTACTCAAGACTCTTCTTGGTACCCAGAAAGGACAAGGCCTGGAGGCCAATACTGGACCTTTCGATTCTGAACACATTCCTGGACATACCAAAATTCAAAATGTTGACTTTGCAACAGCTTCTGCCCATGCTGGGCAAGAACACTTGGCTTGTAACTTTAGACCTAAAAGAGGCATACCTGCATGTCCCAGTAAGACAAGCATGCAGAAGATACCTCAGATTCAAGGCTGGCTCAATACATTACCAATTCTCTGCACTGCCCTTTGGCTTATCTACTGCGCCCAGGGTCTTTACAAAGTGCCTGGCGCAAGTAATTGCATTCTGCAGACAAAGAGAAATACAAACTTACTTGGACGACTGTCTAATTCAAGCAGAGAACAAGGACAACCTTCTACAGCATCTGGCGTTTGTGAAAAAACTTCTAACATGCCTAGGGTACACAGTCAACGAAAAGAAATCAAAACTAGTACCCTCTCAAGAGATAATATTCGTGGGTGCAAGCTTAAATACAACTGCCCAGATGACTTATGCCAGACAAACAAAGGCAACTGACTACCTATTTCAAAATGTTAGCAACAAAGGCCCAGTTATCTGCAAGAAAAATTCCGCAGACTTTGGGCTTCATGGCATCCTGCATCCTACTAATTCTATATGCAAGACTGCATATGAGGAAACTTCAATGGTATCTAAAAAGTGTTTTGACTCAACACTGCCACAGCCCGGAAACAGTCATTACTTTCATTCCCTGCCAGCAACAGGAATTTCGATGGTGGGCAAAGGCTTGTCACCAAAACAAGGGACAGCCATTCACATTACCCCTAGCCAGGCAGACACTAACAACGGATGCATCAGATTATGTCTGGGGGTGCCCACATGGCAGGAAGATGCATTCAGGGAACATGGACCTCAAACCAAATGTGGCTACATATCAATCAAAAAGAGATGTTAGCTGTTAAAAATGCCCTGACAGCCTTCAAGAACCTACTTCATCCAGGACAACTACTGATAAAGACAGACAACACCACGGTCATGTGGTATATAAATAAGCAGGGGGGCAAACATTCTTACCCCCTTGGCAGACTAGCCATGACTTTGTGGGACACAGCATTGACTTACCAAGTACATCTGCAGGCACAATTCCTGCCAGGAAGGAAAAATACTCTGGCAGACGTACTAAGCAGAAACCTCATGGATCCCCACGAGTGGCAGCTGGATCCACAAGTCTTCAGCATTATAACAAGGAAATGGGGATGCCTGGACATAGATCTATTTGCCTCCCCTCACAACTACCAACTAAAGAGATTCTGCTCAAGCATTTATCACAGACAAGCATGGAAAGTGTGGACGCCCTATCCTTCATCTGGAAAAACCTATCAGTATATGCCTTTCCCCCTCTGCCTCTCCTCCGCAAGGTACTCCTAAAGGTCAGACAGGAGAAGTCAAAGGTGATCCTGATTGCACCAGACTGGCCCCGCCAGCACTGGTACCCAATATTAAGGAGCTTGTCTCAATGCCCAGCTTGGAACTTACCTCAAGTACCGCATCTACTGTCCCAGCGAAACAATCAGATCCTGCACAGCCAGCTCAGGACTTTAAACCTGGCAGCATGGCAGATAATGTAGTCATACAAAACACACCTCTCAGCAAAGCTGTGATGGATGTCATTTTGGAAGCCAGAAGGCCTAGTACTAGGAAATCTTATGCTGGAAAATGGAATAGATTCTGTGGTTGAAACCAGGAACAAGGAACTGATACAGCTGTGCCAAATATTCCTCAGATTTTACAATACTTAACTGAGATGCTGGACAAAGGCCTATCTTTCTCATCTATCAAAATTCATGCCTCTGCCATTTCGGCTCATTACAATGCAGAGCCACCAATCTTTTTTCTCATCCCTTGCTAAAACAGTACCTCAGGGGAGCCAAACATTTAAGGCCTCCAAGGAGATCACCAATACCTGCATGGGACCTCAACTATGTCTTGGAAAAACTCACCCTGCCTCCCTTTGAGCCAGCTGCTACTGCTGATATAAAGTTTTTATCTTGGAAAATAGCTCTGCTCCTAGCAATAACTTCTGCAAGACTAGTTTCAGAGCTACAGGCACTCATGACTGTGGAACCTTTTATCATTTTTTTTTTATCCGGACATGGTCACCCTGAGGACAAACCCAACATTTATGCCTAAAGTGGTGTCCAGTGTGGCTCTTAACCAAACCAGTCATCTGCCAACTTTTTATCCAAATCCACAGAACAAGGGGGAAGGAATTCTGCATTCTTTGGACGTACACAGACAGCTTAGATTCTTCTTGGACAAAACCAAAATTTTCAGAAAGACAGAGCAATTACTAGTGGCATATGCTGCAGGATAACAAGAAAAGGCTATCTCAAAGCAGACTATTTCAAAGTGGATAGGCCACTGCATTCGTTTCTGCTACTTACACCATGGCAAGCCAGTGCCTAAGGACATTAGGCCACATTCCACCAGAGCTGCAGTCACTCCAGCAGCCTTTCTCAGGGGAGTACTAACCAAAGACATTTTAGAGGCAGCTACATGGAGTTCAGTGCACACCTTTACAAAGCACTATCATCTGCCACTGTACTCCAGAGTTCTGCAGGGCCTCATAGCCGCTCCTAATGCTGTTTAGCTCCAGCCTCCCAACCATAGCTTTGGGACTCTACCCAAATGTAATGACTGCAACAGTGAAACACGAAGAACATAGTACAGTTGTGTACACTTAGCCTAGTCCCAACCTATGAACATTTATGGTATCAGCCCTAGGGCCTATACAAGCCTAGCCATAACAATTCCCTAGCTATTTATATATGGGTCACCTTTAGATGCCCGACAACACGTTCCGCCGACACGGAATCCGACGGGACGAAAACACCGACAACGCAGATGACCGACAAGGTGAGAACCCGACAGACTCGGTAAGTGTGCGATCGAGTGAGGGATTTAGTGTTAGGGAGCGGACAGGTAAGTGTGCGATAGTGGGGGACTGTGGGTTTAGGGGTGGGTTAAGTGAGTTAGGGTTAGGGTGCAGGCAGGGTGTGTGTGCGATAGTGAGGGACTGTGGGTTTAGGGGTGGGTTAAGTGAGTTAGGGTTAGGGTGCAGGTAGGGTAAGTGTGCGGTAGTGTCGGATCTTGGGGTTACGGGTGGGTAAGTGAGTTAGGGTTAGGGTGCAGGTAGGGTAAGTGTGCGGTAGTGTCGGATCTTGGGGTTACGGGTGGGTAAGTGAGTTAGGGTTAGGGTGCAGGTAGGGTAAGTGTGCGGTAGTGTCGGACCTTAGGGTTAGGGATAGTGCATATGTTATGTAGTGTACTGTGTTGTTTACGTGTAGTGTGTTGCTGTAATGGTTTTCGGTGTTTTGCGTTGTCGTTTTTTGTTGTCTGTCTTTTGGTGTCGGTTATTAGTGTGTCGGTAAACGAGATTTCGAGGATTTAAAGGTGATCCATATATATATATATATATATATATATATATATATATATATATATATATATATATATATATATAATCTATAAATTTTGGCTGCCCTTTCAGGGGGCACCTTACATCTGGGGCAAGAAAAACTGAAGAAAATGACATTGGCTGCTTCTTTTATACCCCCTGACGACCTGACATCAGGGAAGGGGCGACAGCAGCCAATGCAGGACCCAAGACTTTGGAGTTCAGGCCGACTGAGGGCAACCTGCCAGCAGTATTACCCAAATGTAATGACTGCAACAGTGAATACACTCGAACATCTACATTTATGGTAAGTGTACACAACTGTACTTTGCTTTTGCTGTGGCCGTCGTTTCCATGGGCCTACCTTGCCTTTGTGATCACTGTCGGCAGCCCGTTTAAGTTAGAGGGCTTTCCCTTTTTTCTGTCCCTTTCTACTTTTCAGGAGAAGCCATTTTAGTTAGAGGCTCTTCTTTCCTTAGGGGAAGTAGCCGTTTAATTTGGAGGCTACCTCCTCTTCCCTTCTCTTGTGTTTAAAAAAAAAAAAAAAAGAAAAAAAAAGTTGTGTTTTTTGTCAGTTAAGTGTGAGTTTTTTGGCTAACTTGTGTATTACTACATCCAAGGATCCAAAACCATCAGGGTTTAAAAAATGTGACTCATGTTCCCAAAAAATGTCCCTTACGGATGGGCACATGTGTTGCGTGTACTGTTTAAGGACTGTGTTCACCTGCACTTGTGTTCCATTTGTCATGGCTTTAGTGCACGAGTCCTGCAGGAGAGACGAAATAAGCTTATTCTACGATGTTTATTAAACCCCCCCTTTGAAGCTGTGTCTGGAGAACCTCAGCCTGCAAATAAACAGGACGATAAACCTGCATCTTCGTCTGCTCCGTCCTCGGTGCCGACCAGCTCCTAAAGACTTCTGAGCCTTTGGAGCAGATAGTTGGCACCAATAAGACTCTCCGGTGGCTCCATCAGCAGTCTCGGAGCCGTCCCGGACTCATAAAAGCTCTAGGTCTCCTTCCTTGGAGCCGGAGAGATCTGTTCTACAGTCTTCCATTTTACAATCTGTGGTGGGTAGTCACCGGTCTTCTGCACATTCTTCTCTGATGACCTTCAAGGATGCATCTGCAGTCATCACATATGGGTTGTCCTGCCTCAGGCAGCCCTTCGGTCGGCTGGATTCCAAAGTCTGGGTCTGGCGTCGGATCCAGGAGCCTTTCGGATGATGACGTGGAGAGGGTGCTAAAATTGTTGTTGAGCCCAGCCCAGGCGGAAGTGGTGCTGTCTGCCCAACCAGTTTTTTTAGCGATTCCTCCTCTGACTACATCCAGTTGTTTGGAGCCGAGTGCATGGAAATTGTGGTGGTGGAACTGTTGGTTCTGACAACTCTAGGTTTGTCCGTTCCGACCACTGCTCTGATCTCCTCGATACCTCGGTCTGTTGAGGGATCTGGGGGCCGATGCTCTCTCGTCGGCTCTGGGGTGGGGTGTGCATCGGACCCTTGTCCGACCCCCCCTCTCGGTGCTTCGGCACAGGTGAGTTCGGCTCCTATATCGGCCTCGGAGCCATCGCCCTTGGTTCATAGGAGGTCTCCAGGTTTTTTGGAGCCGGAGTCTCTCTCCGTCTGCAACTGCGGTGCCTTTGAGGTGATGAGGAGTGGGCTGTCTGCTGAGACATCTCCACCCTCTGCTCCATTGGCTCCTTCTCCTTCTATACCGGTGCCTGGCTCGGAACCTCCCCTCCGTTCCAAGCATAGAGAACCTATGCCCCAGGACACCCCATTGGGTGACCCCACTTCTTCCGAAACCTCCCCTTTGCATGCCTCAGAGGAGGTTCCTTAGAAGAAAAAATGCAAAAGGAAGCATTTAGACTCCCCTAAGTCTGTCACCTCAGACACAGACTGGGAGGATTCAGAAGGGTCCCCACGGAACCCCTTCTGAGGATGTCTCTTTTTTAGACATCCTGGAAATCCTTAGAGGGGTCACTGGAAGTCCCTTTCCCCTTCTGAGGATGAGTCCATGTACCTGGATGCTTTTGGCTTCTGACCCTCCACCTCTTGGGTGTCTCCGCCTTTTTGACCCACTTTTAGCTGTAGTGAGTCGAAAGGCATGGAGCTCTCCAGAAACCATGGAACCAGGTGTTTTTCGTGTTTCACTGTTGCAGTCATTACATTTGGGTAATCTGCTGGCAGGTTGCCCTCAGTCGGCCTGATTAACAAAGTCTTGGGTCCTGCGTTGGTTGCTGTCCCTTCTTCCATGACGTCAGGTTGTCAGGGGTATAAAACATGCAGCCGACGCCATTACGTCTGTCGTTTTTGCCGCACGGTGCCCGAAGCAGAAACAGTGCGCAAGTGCTGGTCAGCAGACTCCTGAAATTTTCGTTTTCGAGTTTCAGAACCGAAGTCTTCAACTAAAAGCGAAGTACCCCATTGGGGAAACTTTTTCTTGCTCCTTACCGATGTCAGTAAAAGTTAATAATTGTATTACTTGTGGGAAGCAAATACCTCATAAGGATTTTCATTTGTACTGTATTCCTTGCCTAGGGCCTGACCACAATGTGCCTTGCTGTCGGTTTTGTGCTAAATTTAATCAACGCACTATTAAACGTCAGTATATTTTTGCTTCTAAATATTTTGGCTCGAGATTTAACTATCCAGAAATGTCATCGGTTAGCAATCCAACTACCGGAATACCTAAAAAAAACAAAGAAAAAGACAGAGACAAACTGTTGATGTCCAAAACCGATGACGAAGCTTCTCCTAAGCCAGTTGCTGGTTCGCCAGTACTCAGTGAGGCGCTTTCACAGCCCCTGATACCCACTACTTTTGATTTGCAAGCCTGTACTGAGACCCATTCGGAGTCCGGTATGCCGTAAGATACTTTTAACTGTTGAACCCGCGGATGTCTCTACCTTAGATAGGTCCAGAGCCGCTGAGCAGGCACTGGCTACTGAGGGTGTTTTCATGCCTAAAGATTTGTATATTAAACAGACGCCATCTTCAAAACTAAGGCCAAAAACTACTTCTATTTCTAAAAAAACTGACGCTTGGGCCACGTGTATAGGCCCCAATGCCTAAAAACAAATTATCAAAATGGCTGAGGATTTGCAAGGCACGGACTATGAATCTTCAGATCAGGTTTCTATTTCTTTTGATTCCTCTTCTGATCAGGAATTATCTAATCCCACTTATGAGGACTCTGATGCAGAAGATTCCATCCCTTCTACTTCTCCTCCTGAGGATTTTTCTTTTGGAGAAACTTTGCATACCTTAAGAGAACACTTTCACTGGGAGACTCAGGATTTAAGAGACTTATGGATTTTCTTCTTCTTCCTCAGCATAGGCCTTTGGCTATACCTCCTGTTCTAGACATTGTTGATGATGTTTTCTCAGAGTCCAGTATAGCTCTAGATTCCCTGCCGCTCCTAGTAAGCCAGACAGATACTACAGGGTTCCTGACTCCCAGAATTTCCTCTTCAAAAACCCTACTGCCGATCCTGAAACCATTTCTCACGGTCCCAAGGGCATTAAGGCTTCTACTGCTACAAATCCTACCCCTTCTGATAGAGATTCCAGGGCACTGGATAGATGGGGTAAGAAGGTTTACACGTCTGCAACCTTTGGCAGTCAAGGCTTTAAACTATCAATTTCATATGCTTAAATATCAACAGCATGTCATGGGTTTACTTAAACAGAAATTTATGTTGATTTCTGACTGTGTGGAAAATAGAGTTGCATGATTTATTGCATTCAGCTGAACAAGTTGGAAAACATACTTTGCAATGTGGTTTTGATTCCTTGGAGGCCTCTTGCAGGGCTGCTGTTACTGGACCTGTGATAAGAAGGCATGCCTGGCTCAAGTTGCAAAATCTGCCTGACCATGTTAAAGCAAAATTGTTGGATGCTCCTTTACAATAGGACAGTCTATTTGGTAATAAGGCTGAAGAAGTTTTGAAAAAGATGGAAGATAAAGCTAAATCTATGCAAATTGTGAAAGATTTCCTACAAGTGCAGCCACCCAGGTTCAGTAGGCACTGGCCTACTAAGAACTGGTCCTTTCCAGTATCCACTAGAGCCGCTCAGGTCAAACCCAGACATTCCAAAGGCTCCAGGATGTCCTTCATGGATGCATCTGCAGTCATAACAAGTGGGTTGTCCTGTCGTCAGGCAGCCCTGCAGTCGGCCGGATTCCAAAGTCCGGGTACGGCTTCGGCTGATGTCGCACTCCACCCGACGTCATCTCTGTTGGTCTTCGGGTATAAAAGCATCAGCCGACGCCATTTTCCCCAGTCTTTCTTGCGCGTGCCGAAGCAGAAGCTGTTCGCAAGTGCCGGTCGGTCGGATCCAGAGATTACTTCTACCGAATACTACTTCGAAGACTTCTAAAGCTAAGTACCCCGTTGGGGACTCTTTCTTGCCTCACCCGATGTCAGAAAAGTTAACAATTGTTTAACCTGTGGGAAACAAATACCTCATAAAGATTTCCACTCTTACTGTCTGCCTTGTTTAGGCCCAGCCCACGACGTAGCAGCCTGTTCTGCCTGTGCCTCTTTCAACCGATGAACGCTTAGGCGTCGGTCGGAGTTTGCAGAACAGTTTTTCGGTTCTGATTTTGCGTACATTATGCCGCCGGATCCTCCGACTACCCAATCTACCAAAAGCAAAGATAAAGACCGACACTCAAGGGTCCACGGTTTCGGCCGAAACCACGGTAAAGCAAATCGACTGTCTCGGTTTCGGCGAAACCGAGAAAACTGATCAAAGTACAGCTGAACCTATTCTTACAACTGAGGCCCCTGCTACAACTCTTGAATCGACCTCAGAAATTTTACCCACTACGGTGGTTGACTTATCAGACACCATCCCTTGGATGTCTCTACCCCAGCACGTGGTGCTGCTAGGCCTCCAGCAGCCATGTCCATTAAGGCCTTCGCCAGGGCTAAAGCAGCCAAGACTACTAAAACAGTGCCTGTTAAACCCCCACATCCAGGCCCTCTTCTAGTTCTCAAATGCTTTCTTTGGCAGAAGATTTAATTTCTTTAATTAGAGGATCTCAATCTCACCCAGACAGGGCCTCTCAGCCCCAGAGAAGAGACCTAGGGCAGAGCCCCTGAGCCAGTGTCTTCTGATGATTCTGCTGATGAATCAGACATTACTGACCAGCCAGAGGCTCCCTTCTCCAATTTTGAAGATTCTGATGCTGAAGAATCCATTCCAGCTGCTTCCCACCAGAAGAATTCTCCTTTGGGGAAACCTTGCATGCCATGCGAGAACAGTTCCAATGGCAGCAACAGGATTTTTCAGACTCCAGAAAAAGACTTAGGACCTTTCTGCACCTCCCACAGCACAGGCCCTTAGCTATACCTCCTGTTTTCTCTGTGGTGGATGATGCTTTCAATGATGTTTGCTCCGCTCCAGATTCTTTACCCCCAGCCCCTGCCAAACCAGACAGATTTTACAGGGTGCCAGATACTCATCACCACCTTTACAAGGCCCCACTTGCAGACCCAGAAACTATATCCCAGGGTCCCAAGGCAGTAGCCGCGACCACAGCTAAAAACCCTATTCCTTCTGAAAGGGAAGCAAGGTCATTAGACAGATGGGGTAAAAAGGTCTACACTTCAGCTACTCTCTCAGCTAGAGCTTTAAACTGTCAGTTTCACATGATACAATACCAAGAGTTTATGCTTGATCAGTTAACTAAAAAACTAACCACTGATGAATCTCTTGATAAGAAATATGTATTAGAGATGGTAAATAACATACAACAGGTTAGCAACCATTCCTTAAAATGTGGCTATGATGCACTGGAGGCTTCATTTAGATCAGCCATGACAGGCACAGTGATAAGAAGGCATGCATGGCTAAAGGAACAAGCTTTACCGGATCATGTTAAAGCTAAGTTGCTAGATGCTCCTATGGACAAGACAAGTTTGTTTGGTACACCTGCCCAGCAGGTTATGAAGAAAATGGAAGAAAAGGCAAAATCTGTTCAAACTGTTAAAGATTTCTTGCAGGTTCAACCCCAAGGTTTAGCAGGAACTGGCCTGCCAAAATTGGTCCTTTCCTGACTCCACAAAATTTCAAAGGGGTAGGAATAGACGTTCCAGAGGCAGAAACCAATCCAGAGGAGGTGCCTACAGAGGGCGACAGTGGCAAGGTAACAACAGAGGCACAGACACAGCCACTGCCACTACATCAGCACAACCACAGTGACTTAATCCTAAATCCGCCTACCAGGGAACAAATAGCAGCTCCTCTAGGCGGAAAGTTAACCTTATTTTCAAAGAACTGGCACTACATAACAAAAGACAAGTGGATTTTACAAACCATAGATCAAGGTTACGGTTTCACTTCCACACTTTACCAGTCAAAAGAGGAATGCCAAATCTACCTCCAAATAAAAACAGAGGCTCTACCAGATAATGGAGTTAGCAAACATGAGAGCTGTGGAAAGAGTGCCAACAGCAGAACAAGGAAAGGGGTTCTATTCCAGACTATTCCTAGTTCCAAGAAAGGAAAAAGTTGGAGACCAATTCTCGACCTGTCCACCTTAAATACATACATCATTGTCCCAAAATTCAAAATGCTGACCCTACAGCAACTTCTTCCCATGCTGGGCAAGGAGTCTTGGCTGGTAACTCTAGATCTCAAGGAGGCATACCTGCACGTCCCCATTCGACCAATCTGCAGAAGATACCTCAGATTTCTTGCAGGATCAGAGCACTATCAATTCTCAGCATTGCCCTTTGGCTTATCTACTGCCCTCAGAGTATTCACAAAATGCCTGTCATCAGTAATCGCCCACTGCAGACTACACGGTATTCAAATTTACCCATACCTGGACGACTGCCTGCTACAAGGGGACAACAAAAGCAAGCTGACAACAGATTTACAAAGGGTCATTTACTTGCTACAAGGACTGGGATACACAGACAATTTACAAAAGTCAAGGCTGATACCATCCCAAACAAGGACATTCTTGGGCGGAATTGGACACAGTACAACAAATGGCATGCCTGACTACAGAAAAACAAAAAGAACTTCCTCTTTACTTCTTGGCACTAACAAAACTGAACAAGTTAACAGCAAGAAAAGTTCTGCAGGCCTTGGGCTTCATGGCATCATGCATAATCTTGGTCCCATTTGCCAGACTACATATGAGGAAACTACAGTGGTACCTAAAGAATTTATGGTCCCAACACAGACACAGTCTAGAAACAGAAATCCCACTAATTCCATGCTTAAAACAGGAGTTCCTATGGTGGGCTCAGGCATGCCAGTCAAACCCAGGCCTACCCTTTCGCAGATGTCAACCAAGCCAGACCATCACAACAGACGCTTCAGACCTAGGATGGGGGGCCCACATGCTGGACAAATGCGTGCAAGGATTGTGGACACAGGATCAACTTCACCTGCACATCAATCTAAAAGAAATGCTGGCAGTAAAACTGGCAATCCAAAAGTTCAAACCATTTCTCAAAGAGGGCCAGTTGATGATAAGGACAGACAACACCACAGTCATGTGGTACATCAACAAACAGGGAGGCACTCATTCATACCCCCTATGCAGAATGACCTTGGAGCTGTGGACCCTGGCACTCAGCTACAACATTCAGTTACAGGCAATATTTGTACCGGGAAAGACAATACTCTAGCAGACATATTAAGCAGAACCACTTCGGATGCCCACGAATGGAAGCTGCACCCGGACATCTTCAAGACCATCTCAAAGAAATGGGGAATGCCACAGATAGACCTATTCGCATCACCTCTCAATCACCAGCTCAAAAATTCTGCACAAGGACATTCCACCCACTAGCATGGAAAGTGGACTCACTCTCCTTCAACTGGAAAGGCCTAACAGCATATGCATTCCCACCTCTTCCTTTGATACACAAGGTACTACTAAAAATCAAGGAAGAACGTCCAAGGATAATCCTGATAGCTCCAAACTGGCCAAGACAACACTGGTACCCACTACTGAAGAGCATGTCTCGAACAATATGTGGCCAATACCCTGATGCCTTTGATGTTAACTCAGAACAACTACAGCATCATACATCCAAACCTAAAACGCTGCAACTGACTGCATGGAACATCACATAGCAGCAGCTAATCCAGAACTTTCCCAAAGAGTTAAAGACATTATTCTTGAAGCACGCAGACCTTCAACAAGAAGGAACTATGCTGGAAAATGGAAAAGGTTTGTCATTTGGAGTACGGAAAGAGGAAAAGATGTGTCAAACATAGATATGCCTAACATTCTGGAGTATCTGGCGAACTTCTTCATTCAGGCCTGTCCTACTCCTCCATCAAGATACATGCATCAGCTATTTCAGCAGAATACAGCTTTGATCCACCTGTTTTTCGCACCCTTTGCTCAGGCAGTTCCTCAGAGGAATCAAGAATGTAAAACCTCCAAGGAAACCACCATTACCAGTTTGGGATTTAAACTTTGTGCTAGAAAAGTTGACACTATCACCCTTTGAACCAGCAGCAACAGCAGACCTACAACACCTGTCATGGAAAACTGCTTTCCTACTGGCAATTACTTCAGCAAGGAGGGTTTCAGAACTACAGGCCTTAATGGCAGTGCAACCCTTCCTAATCTTCCACCAAGATAGAGTGTCCATGAGGACTAATCCGACATTTATGCCCAAGGTGGTATCCAGAGTGTCTTTAAACCAGGCAATCCACCTACCTACCTTCTTTCCCAACCCACAAAACAGAGGGGAAAGAATACTGCATACCTTGGATGTACATAGACAGCTACGCTACTACTTGGACAGAACAAAAATAGCAGAAAGACTGACCAACTTTTTGTAGCCTATGCAACAGGAAGGGAAGGAAAAGCTATTTCCAAACAGACAATCTCCAAATGGATAGGAAATTGCATACGATACTGTTACTCCTTCCATGGAAAACCAATTCCACAGAACATAAGACCTCATTCTACAAGGGCAACAGCCACTACCACAGCCTTCTTACGAGGAGTGGCAACCAAAGACATTATTGAGGCGGCTACTTGGACCTCCGTGCATACATTTGCCAAGCATTATAATTTGCCTCTATATTCCAGATCCCGAGCAGGGTTTGCCACTGCTGTACTGCAAGGGATCCTAAACACACCATAATCTACTTTTATCCTCCTCCCTAGTTGGCTATGGTATTCTACCCACTTGTTATGACTGCAGATGCATCCATGAAGGACATAGTACAGTTTTGTACCTACCATAAATGTAGATGTCCGAACTGGATAGCATCTGCAGTCAGGATTACCCTCCCTCCTTCCCTCTGTGGTACTCCTAGGGTGTTTACCCTCCTAATAGCTAGCTGTTGGGGAGTCTTTTATGGTGTATTTGTTTGTATATATGTACATATATGCTTATTGTTGTGTTTACCTCTATCTATTTGGAAACATTGGCATCTATCCAAATTTTAGCCTGCAAGAGGGCTACTGGCATCTGGGGCAAGAAACACTGAGGAAAATGGCGTCGGCTGATGCTTTTATACCCGAAGACCAACAGAGATGACGTCGGGTGGAGTGCGACATCAGCCGAAGCCGGACCCGGACTTTGGAATCCAGCCGACTGCAGGGCTGCCTGACGACAGGACAACCCACTTGTTATGACTGCAGATGCTATCCAGTTCGGACATCTACATTTATGGTAGGTACAAAACTGTACTTTTCAGTCGCAAGGAACTTATAGAACAAAGCAATGGGGTGCCTCCACCTCCAAATCTGGAAGTAACAAGGCACCTTCCTACGGTAAACAGTCTCAATGACTTTCCACTGCAATCAACAAACACTTATCTTTTGGCTGCCCCTTTGGGGGGAAAACTGGTACTTCATGCACGAAACTGGCAACTGACTACCTAGAACAAATGGGTTTTAAATATAGTATCCCAGGGATACAGATTTCATTTCCACACGTTGCCAATCCCAAACGGATGGCCAGATCTGCCCCCAAATCAGTGTGCAGAGGCCCAGAAACAAGTTATGTCCCTCATGAATATGGGGGCTATTCACCCAGTACCAGAAAAGGAAAAGGGACAAGGTTTTTACTCAAGACTTTTCCTGGTACTCAGAAAAGACAAATCATGGCGTCCAATACTGGACTTATCAATTCTAAATACATTTCTGGACATTCCAAAATTCAAGATGCTGACTCTCCAACAGTTACTACGTATGCTAGGCAAGGATGCCTGGTTGGTAACTCTAGACTTAAGAGGCTTACCTGCATATCCCTATCAGGGAATCTTGCAGACGATACCTCCGCTTCAAAGCAGGCAGTTTGCATTACCAGTTCTCTGCACTGCCCTTTGGCTTATCTACTGTATCCAGGGTCTTCACAAAGTGCCTGGCACCAGTAATTGCATTTTGCAGGCAAAGAAATATTCAAATTTATGTATACCTGGACATTTGTCTAATTCAGGCAGAAAATAAGGAGGCTTTTCTAAAACATCTGGCGTTTGTAAAAAGGCTTCTAACTTTTCTAGGGTACACTATAAACGAAAAGAAATCACAACTGGTGCCCTCTCAAATAATTACATTCCGGGGTGCAAGCTTGAATACAACTGCCCAGATGACTTACCTTACATCAGAAAAACAAATTCAATTGATGACTTACTTCACACAGGTGGCCACAAAAACCCAGATATCTGCAAGACAAATTCTGCAGGCCTTGGGGTTCATGCCCTCCTGCATTCTTCTAATTCCATATGCAAGACTGCATATGAGGAAACTTCAATGGTGTCTAAAAGGCTTATGGAGTCAACATTGTCACAGCCTGGAAACAATGATTCCTATCATTCCTTGCCTGCAGTTAAGAGTTCCTATGGTGGGCTGAGGCCTGCCACCAAAACAAGGGACTGTCATTCATTCCACCCCTTGCCGCCCAAACCCTGACTACAGACGCATCAGATTATGCTTGGGGGGCGCATCTGGCATGGAGGTGCATTCAGGGCCAATGGAGCCCAAATCAAATGCACCTACATATCAGTCAGAAAGAGATGCTAGCTGTACAGAATGCTCTGACAGCCTTCAAGGGCTATCTTCATCGAGGACACAACTACTGATAAAGACAGACAACACCATAGTCATGTGGTACATAAACAAGCAGGGGGGTACCCATTCCTACCCCGTTTGCAGACTAGCCATGGCATTGTGGAACACTGCCTTGACTTATCAAATACATCTACAAGCTCAATTCCTGCCAGGAAAGCAAAATACTCTAGCAAATGAACTATGCAGAAATCTTATGGACCCACACAAATGGAAACTGGATCCACAAATCTTCAGCATGTTGACACGCAAATGTGGGGGCCCTAGACATAGATCTTTTTACCTCACCCCAAAACTATCAGTTGGACAAATTCTTCACAAGAATTCCTCACAAAAAAGCTTGGAAAGCGGATGCTCTATCCTTCAGCTGGAAGAACCCATCAGTCTATGCCTTTTCCCCTCTACCTCTGCTCTCCAAGGTCTTTCTAAAAGTCAGACAGGAAAAACAAAAATGATTCTGATTGCTCCAGACTGGCCTCGCCAACACTGGTACCCGCTCCTGCGCAATATGTCGCACCTTCCTCCATGGTGCCTGCCTCAGGCACCTTACCTAATGTCTTAGCAGAACTATCAAATTCTGTGCACTCAGCTCCAAACTCTGAATCTTGCAGCATGGCTAATCAACTAATTTCACCAGTTACATCTCTCAGCAAACCAGTGATGGATGTCATTTTGGAGGCTAGAAGGCCTAGTACCAGAAAATCTTATGCTGACAAATGGAAAAATTCTGTGCCTGGAACCAAGAACAAGGATTAAGCACAGCAATGCCCAATATTCCTCTGATTCTGCAGTACTTAAACTGAGATGCTTCACAAGGGCCTATCTTTTTCTTCCATAAAACTCCATGCTGCTGCCATTTCAGCTCATTACAACACAGAGCCTCCCCTCTTTTCTCATCCTCTGCTAAAGCAGTACCTCAGTGGGGCCAAAAATTTAAGACCTCCCAGGAGAGCACCAACTCCTGCATGGGACCTCAATTTTGTTTTGGAAAATCTCACTCTACCTCCTTTTGGGCCAGCTGCTACTGCAGACCTAAAATTTCTCTCTTGGAAAACAGCTTTTCTTTTAGCAGTTACTTCAGCTATAAGGATTTCAGAACTACAGGCTCTTATGGCAGTGGAGCCTTTCATTATTTTTTTTTTTACCCGGACAGGGTGGCTCTCAGGACCTATCCATCCCTTATGCCTAAAGTGGTATCTAGTGTGGCCGTCAGTCAGACCATTCATCTGCCAACTTTCTTCCCAAATCCACATTACAAGGGTGAGTGGATTCTGCATTCATTGGATGTACACAGACAACTAAGATTCTACTTGAACAGGACAAAATCTCAAAGAAAATCTAAACAGTTACTGGTGGCATTTGCTGCAGGGGCATAGGGAAAGGCTATTTCAAAGCAGACTATTTCCAAATGGATAAGCCATTGTATTTGTTTCTGCTATATGCACCATGGTAAACCTGTCCCCAAGGGGATCAGATCTCATTCTACCAGGGCTGCATCTACTTCTGCAGCCTTTCCCATAGGGGTTCCAACCAGAGACATTCTAGAAGCTGCTACCTGGAGCTCAGTTCATATGTTCACCAAGCATTACCAGTTGCCTCTCTTCTCTAAAGCCAGAGCAGGCTTTGCCACTGTTGTCCTGTAGGGCCTTATAGCTGCTCCTATTGCTGTATAAATCCATCCTCCCAACCATAGCTTTGAGATTCTACCCAAATGTAATGACTGCAACAGTGAAACACGAAGAACATAGTACAGTTGTGTATAGTTACCATAAATGTAGATGTTTGAGTGTGTTCACTGTTGCAGTCCTGCTTACCCTCCCTCCAGCCCCCTGATTTTTCTCTAACTATACCTCTCATTTCTGTTACTATCTTTAAAAGCCTTTTTGGTGTTTTTGCTTTATATTCTACACATACACATGTGTATATATATATATATATATATATATATGTATATATATATATATATATATATGTATATATATATGTATATGTGTGTGTATATATATATATATATATATATATATATATATATATATTTTTTTTTTTTTTTTTTTTTGCTCCCCATTTGGGGGGCACCTGACATCTGGGGCAAGAAAAACTGATGTAATGGCATCGGCTGCATGTTTTATACTCCTGACGACCGAACGTCATGGAAGAAGGGACAGCAACCGATGCAGGACCCAAGACTTTGTTAATCAGTCCGACTGAGGGCAACCTGCCAGCAGATTACCCAAATGTAATGACTGCAACAGTGAATACACTCGAACATCTACATTTATGGTAAGTGTACACAACTGTACTTTCTGCAGAGGCTCAATAAATTTATTACTGCCTCTGAAGACAAATCATTTATTTCAAAAGGAGTGCCTATTGATGCTATGGTGGTGGCAGCAGCCATCAAGAAGGAACTTGCAGAAACTTCCTTTTCTGTCCATCTGCCTAACAAGGAGTCCCGGACGATGGACAGGTATGGGAAGCATATGTTTTCGTGAGCGGCCTTTACACTAACATCGCTGAACTACTTGTCACACTTTACGAGACTTCAGATGGATCTCCACAAGGAGTTAGGAGATGCCCTTCAGGATCCTATAGCTGAGGCAGCAGCTAACAAGACTGCTAACCAGCTTGCGACCTTAACCTCAATCGTTAAGTCCTCCATGCGCCTGATTTCTTATGCGGTAGATGTAGCGAGTAGGGCTGCAGGCACAGGAGTTGCTCTGCGGAGATGCTCCTGGATGCACCTATGTCAATTTGCGGAGCCCTTTAAGTCTTCCTTTACAAATGCCCTCTTTGATGGCTCTTCTTTGTTTGGGCCTCAAGTAAGAGATTCTTACCAGGTGTGAACAAGATGGCAAGACTCTCTCTGCCATGGGAGTACGTTTTTCCACTCACTCGAGACCTTACTCCAAAGTCAGAAGAGTGGTAAGATGTGGTTCCGGAAATCCCAGGGAGCTTCGCCTGACACACATGGAGAAAGTTCCCCCAGGGGCAGAGGGGGAAATAATAATGGGAGGTGCTGGTCTCGCAGCAGGGGTGGTCCGCAGCAGGGCGACAGGGATATTTTCTCTGCTAGGCCCTTCCAGCACCCCTGATGGGTTGCCCCGTCTGTCCACCTGTGGAGGCAGTCGGGGGCAGATTATCATTCTACCCAAAAGCCTGGCAGACGATAACAGAAGATGTATGGGTATGGTCCATAATATCCAGGGGTTACAAAATTCCCTTCTCCCAAACACTCCCCAAAAGAGCACAGCGATTGATCCCAGATGTTCGACCCAGTCTTTGGGATCAGGCAAACCTAGAAGTACGAAGGTTGCTACAATAAAGAGCTATCCTTGAAGTCCCCACAAACCAAATAGAGTCCGGAACTTACTCAAGGTTCTTTTTAGTTCCAAAAAAGACGGGACTGGAGGCCCATTTTGGATCTCAACAGACTAAACAAATCAGTAAAAAAACCAATTTCAGTATGGTGACACTGCAGTCCGTTCTCCCCTTTTTGGGTCAAGACAATTGGATGTGTTCTATCGATATCCAGGAAGCGTACTACCATATAAAAATTGACAGGCAATCCAGAAGATATCTATACTTCCGGCTGGGAGCCAGTCATTATCAGTTCAGAGCTCTGCCCTTTGGTCTCACCACAGCTCCCAGTGTGTTCCCCAAATGCATGCAGTAGTTACGGCTCACCTGAGGCATCTAGGATTCCAAGTATTTCTGTATCTAGACGACTGACTACTGCCACCACCAAGCATCACCTGATAAGAGCGGGACACACAATTCACACTTGAGCACAACTAGGCATCACCATAAATTACGAAAAATCTCCTTGTTGCCTTGTCAGTGTATTACAAAATTAAATACAAGAGACACGATAGCGAGGCTTCCTCAGGAAAGGGTCTCTACCATTAGTCAACAAGTCTGAGTACTCATACTCATGACAAAAAAAGAGAGTTCAGGCATGGTACGTTGTGAAGGTCTTGGGTTCTATGGTGGCAGCAATTACTCTGGTCCCTATGGCTCGCTTCCATATGAGAATTCTGCAGTGGCTCCTTTTCACTCATTGGTCATTCCAGGATCTACCAGTGTCGCACCTGATTTCAATAAGAGTTTTGCTGGAGGGATTTCCAATGGTGTCTCTACTCCCCCCAGGTCACCCTAGGCAGACCGTTCCTGACCCTCCAGCCGCTAGCCACAATGACCACGGATGCTTCCTAGATGGGGTGGGGGGGCATTATCTGGGACAGACTGCTCAAGGGATTTGGCAACAACACGAAAATCATTTTCACATCAGTGTCATAGAGATGAGGGCGGTGCTCTTGGCATTGAAAACACTTTAAGACCCTCTTCTTTCAGGGACTATAGCAATACAGACTGACAATGTCAGTTGTGTGGTATATCAACAAACAGGGCGGAACCAGGTCTTACCCCTTGTGTTGGGAGGCTCTACGAGTACAGCAATGGGCGATGTCTTCCCAACTTTTTCTGATAGTGACGCATAACCCGGGGAAATCCAACATGATAACGGACAAACTCAGCAGAGCAACACTTGTGCCTCATGAGTGGTCCCTGAAACAGGAAATTGTGGATCTGATTTTTCGCAGATGGGGCCAGCCATGCTGCAATCTCTTTGCCACTCTCCTAAACAACAAATGCAGCAGCTACTTTGCCCTAGTCCCATCACTGGGACAGTCATCCAGGGATGCAGTTGTTCACGATTGGCCCTCGGGTCTGCTGTATGCCTTCTCCCCATTTCCTCTAATTCCCAAAGTTCTTCAGAAAGCAAAATTGTTGGGTTGCAAATTGGTCCTTATTGCCCCTTACTGGCCTCGTCACATATGGTTTCCTTCCCTTTGGCATCACCTGCAAGAGGAGCCTTAGATTCTAGATCCAGTTCCAGACCTCCTGACACATCAGTCAGGTGCTCCCAACCCCTCCATACAAATTCTCTAGCTGACAGCTTGGTTTCTCCACTTTCAGTCCTAGCCAGGCTTCCAGAAATCTCTCCTGCGGTTCAGCACATTTTGGTTTCTTCTCACAAACCCACTACCAGGAAACGTTATGCTCGTAAATGGATGAGGTTCTCTTATTGGGCAAAAAAGAATGAAATTGATCCCTTTACTCCACCTATTTCAAAGATTCTTGATTTTTTGGCTGAAACCTTTGAACAAGGAGCAGCTGCAGCTACAATTCGGGTGCAACTGGCTGCCATTGCCAATTTTCACATAGGGCACTTAGGTTCTAACGTCATGCCATGTAAACTTTGCAAGGCCTTCTAATGAGGTACTGCCCTATTAAGACCCCCAATAAGAGAACCTCCCCCTCCGTGGGATTTAAATTTAGTTTTAGCAGCTCTAATTCTTCCCCCTTTGAGCCAGCTTCTTCTTATCCTCTGTTTTTGTCATGGAAAACCATTTTTTTTTTATTGCCATTACATCAGCCAGGCGGGTTTCAGAGTTGCAGACACTTTCTAGTCACCCTCCTTATTTAATTTTCCACAAAGAAAGAGTATTTCTCAGAACTAATCCTTCCTTTTTGCCAAAAGTATGTTCAGAGTACAATTTGAATTAGTCCATTGGACTTCCTGTTTTCTTCCCCAGTTATGGCAACAAGGCAGAGTATAAGCTCCATCAGTTGGATGTTCATAGGCAGCTTCGTTTCTATTTACATAGGACCAAGGACATTAGAAAATCAGACCAATTATTTATATCCTTTTCAGAGACGAAGGAAGGTTCTCCGGTTTCAGAAGTAACCTTGAAATAGCGTGAAATAACCGACTAGTAAATCCACAAACACGGAGTCGGGCTCTTCTTCACAAGAGGGATAAATTTAATGGTAAACTTTAAGCGCGTTCAATTACAATACACTTTTCGTCAGTTTAGAATAACCGACTTCATCAGAACTGAAAAAATAAACACAGAACCGTAGGTTAATAGGCAGTCCATTTAAAAGCTTCGCTTTAGTCACATGCTTTTTGATTTTAATTTCACATTCTGAATTAATCTCACCTTGAGTTAATCCACCTAATGGTTAGTATCATGATACCGGGAAAAATGTATTAAAAAAGTCCTATTAAAGCAACATTTTAAAATACTATAAACAATTGTTGAATCTAAAAATTCTTCTAGAAGGCACTAAACAACCATATACGACCAAACTTGGTATGTTTAAATGCCAAATGTGCAAATACTGCAACTACATAGAGGAAGGAGCCAACTTTGTAATAGACGACCAAAAATTTAAATCTTATTCCAAGTTTGATTGCAACAGTAGGTTAGTTGTATATCTTGCTAAATGTTCGTGTTGCCCAGCTTTCTATATTGGAAAAACTGACAGAAAGCTAAGGGAGAGGATATATGAACATTTATCCCTCTTGTGAAGAAGAGCCCGACTCCGTGTTTGTGGATTCAGAAGTAACCTTGTCAAAGTGGCTTTCGAACACCATCACATATATTTGAGTCAAAAAAACTTGAAAATCCCAGGAAAGATTAAAGGACACTCGACTGGGTCTTTGGCTAGCTATATCTGTTTTCAAGCTAGACTATCTCTAGATTCTATCTGTGCGGCAGCAACATGGGCTAACCCCCATAACTTCATTACTCATTACAAAGTGGACATGGCCACCCGGAACAGGGCATCCTTTGATGCCACGGTTCTGAAGATTTTTTTCCAGTGAGCCACCCAGGATTTAGGTTCTGGGAATGCTGTCCCAAACAGAAGGAAGGCAAGATAGGGACAACGTAACATAAAGGTGTTATGTTCTTACCATAATGTTCCATGTTTGTTGTCTTTCCTCTCACCTTCCTTCTTGCATCCCTCCCTCCTTCCCCCTTCCTGGATGTTAGAGAGGATTTCCTTTTTTTGGCTACACTGGCTGAGTTTCTTATGTCACTGCAGCTGCTTAGATATAGTCTTTGTCCCCTCCCTTGTTCTGCTTCCTTCCTGTTAAAAGGGGATTATCTGCTATGGTAATTTTTGGTAAATTGATTCTTGTTTTACCTGCTTTGTCTAGTGGTTGGTTATCACAAACGAGATCTGGGTAGCTACCGCTAGGCATGTTGGGATAGGGGTTAGTCTCGAGCCACTAAAGACTTTTCAAGCTATAGTATGTGGCCGAGTCGGAGCAGAGATCTGCTCCAAACCCAAACAGAAAGAAGGAAGGCGAGATGAAGGACAACAAATATGGAACATTATGGTAAGAACAAAACTTTATCACATTTATGGTGGACGAAATCTAAGGTTGGTTACCACCTTTGGGAGTAATATTAGTTCTTTTCACCAAATTGTTCATAATCATTGGTTTATTTTACAGATGGACAAAGACTTGTTGGAAATTCTCCCTGACGAATGTTCTTTTTCTTATAGACGTGGTAAGACTATAGAAAATTATTTTATTCATTACAAAAGAGGATTGAATGTAGTAGGTGAAGTACAAACTACTTTAGATGGCAATCTTTTAAAGGGGTCTTTCCCTTGTGGTGCATGTAGAGTGCATGCTGCTGTTTTATAGGTTCGTAGGTGTTTACTAGGCTAATGGCCACAAGGGCCTTTTTAAGCCTAGCCATTCATCCCAATTCTCTGACAAATTCTGTTACCCTTGATAAGTGTAAGCTTGGGCCTGGGAGAAGAACCATTTACAGGTTACCTGTGTCCATTACAGACATAGGTGCCAAACCAGGGATGAATTTCTGGTTCCCATCCAGTTGTCCAAGTTGCACTTGAATTGGGTTAGAGAGGAACTCTGCTTCACTTGGATGGGGAGCATGTTACATAGACTGGGTAGTCTCTGGGATACATACCCATCTCTCCAGCAGGTCCTATTTATATCACAGGCAAGGTTTAAGTCTTTAGAACGGGTAATTCTAGTGTTTGTTTTGTTGATATGCAGGGCGTCCGTCAGAGTGGAGTCTGACAATGCCCTGTATGCGAGGCATAGATCTCCCCTCAAAAGCCTGTAAGAGACAGAATACAGGGATAGGGCCTTGAGGCGGTCTACATACGACATTTTACTTGTGCCCTGTATTCTTTTAGTGAGAAACCTCTGTGGACGTTCCAACTGTTTGATATGCCTGCTTAGGTACATACCAAAGGGGACATTGTACTCCATGATGGGTGTGATGAATGCCAAATGCAGTGGAACAGTGAGATGTTAATCATGTTTCACTGTTGCAGTCATTACACTTGGGTTATCCTGCTGACAGGCTACCCGCAGTCGGCCTGAATTCCAAAGTCCTGGTCCGGCATCGGTTGCTGTCGCCTCTTCCCTGACGTCAGTGCGTCAGGGGTATATTAGATGCAACATTTTCTTCAGTCTTTCTTGCCGCGCGGTGACTGAAGCAAAAGCAGTTCGCAAGTGCCGGTTGGCCGTCTCCTGAGATTTTCGAAATTGAATTTCAGAAACGAAGTCTTCAATAAAGCTATGTACCCCGTTGGGGTCAGTAAAAGTTAACAATTGTATTTCTTGTGGGAAGCAAATACCTCATAAGGATTTTCACTCTTACTGTATTCCTTGCCTAGGCCCTGACCACGATGTTGCTAGTTGTCGGTTTTGTGCTAGATTCAACCAACGCACTATTAAGTGTCGGTTTGATTTTGCTTTACATTACTTTGGCCGAAGGTTTAAGTACATAATGCCGTTGGAACAACCGACGACCGGAATTCATAAAAAACGCAAAGACAAAGAAAAAGACAGGCATCCGAGGTCCAAACCCGATGACGAAGCCTCTTCTAGGCCAGTCGCCGGTTCGCCAGTTCTCAGTGAGGCACTTTCGCAGCCCCTGACACCCGCTACCTCAGAGCCACAGGCCGACTCCGACTCCCACGTGGGGACAACTAGGCCTCTGGAAACTCAAGGTATTGGGCCTACGGAAACTATTCCCTCAGATGGGTCCGGAGACGGTGAGCAGGCATCGGGTTCTGTGGGTGTCTTCAGACCTACACAGCTTACTATCAAGTCCACTTCAGCAGCCAAGGCAGTCAAAAACACCATTAAAGACAAAGAAACAAGCACAGCATTCTCCTGGACACTCATCCATGCCAAAGATGCGTAAAATGGCCGAGGACCTAATTACTTTGATCAGGGGTTCCCATCCCCCTCCTGATAAAAGGCCTAGGCAAGACACTGACTGACTCCTCTGACCAGGTTTCTATTTCTTCTGATTCCTCTTCAGAACAGGGATATTATTTTCCTCCCTATGAGGATTCTGATGCTGAAGAATCTATCCCTTCAGCCTCTCCTCCTGAGGATTACTCTTTTGGGGAAACCTTGCACACCATGAGGGAGCATTTCCATTGGGAGAGCCAGGATTATTCAGAATCCAAGAAAAGGTTTAGAGACTTTCTTTTATGGCCTCAGCACAGCCCCCCCTTGCTATCCCCCCTGTACTAGATATTGTTGATGATGTTTTTTCTGAATCCAGTTTGTCTCCTGATTCTTTACCCACTGCACCAGTCAAGCCAGATAGGTACTACAGGGTCCCAGACTCTCATAAATTTATTTATAAAAACCCTGCTGCTGACCCAGAAACAATTTATCAGGGTCCCAAAGGGGTTAAGGCTTCCACTGCAAAAAACCCTGTTCCCTCTGATAGGGATTCTAGGGCATTGGATAGATGGGGGAAAAAAGTTTACACTTCTGCTACTTTAGCTGTAAGAGCTTTAAACTGCCAGTTTCACATGCTTAAATATCACATATTACAAGCTCAGAATGTCCTGACAATAAGGAAATGCAGGATTTATTGCATGCAGCTGAACAAGTGGGAAAGCATACTCTGCAATGTGGTTTTGATTCATTAGAGGCTTCTTGCAGAGCCGCAGTTACAGGTTCTGTCATTCGAAGGCATGCTTGGTTAAAAGAACAAAGTTTACCTGAGCATGTTAAAGCAAACTTATTGGATGCTCCATTACAGCATGATACTTTGTTTGGTGTTAAGGCAGAAGAAGTGTTAAAGAAAATGGAGAATAAAGCAAAATCAATGCAGACATTAAATAATTTCTTACAGGTTCAGCCACATAGATTTAGCAGGAACTGGTCTTCTAAAAATTGGTCCTTTCCAGTGTCAGACAAGCCACAAAGAGGCAGATACAGACTCCCATGAGGCAGATCTCAGCCCCAAGGCTCATACAGACCTAAACAATGGGGTACTTCAGCCCCCAAAGGTGGAGAAGACAAATCACAACCTTATAGGGAACCGTCCCAATGACTTCCCTCTACAAATGCCAAGCACTTACCTTTTGGCAGCACCCTTGGGGGGAAAACTAGCACTTTTCTCACAAAATTGGCATATGATCACCCAGGACAAATGGGTACTGAATATTGTTTCTCAGGGCTACAGGTTCCATTTTCACACCCTACCAAGGTCAAAAGGTATGCCAGACCGGCCACACAATCAATGGACAGTGGCACAAAAACAAATTTCTGCTCTCATGGACATGAGAGATATTCAAAAAGTACCACAGCAAGAACAGGGGCAAGGATTTTACTCAAGACTTTTCTTGGTACCCAAAAAGGACAAAGCCTGGAGACCAATACTGGACCTGTCAATTCTAAATACTTTCCTGGATGTTCCAAAATTCAAAATGTTGACACTGCAGCAACTTCTACCTATGCTGGGCAAGAAGGCTTGGCTAGTTACTTTGGACCTCAAAGAGGCATACCTGCATGTCCCAATCAGACAATCTTGCAGAAGATACCTCAGATTCATAGCTGGCTCAATGCATTACCAATTCTCTGCACTGCCCTTTGGCTTATATACTGCGCCCAGGGTCTTCACAAAATGCCTGGCACCAGTAATTGCATTTTGCAGACAAAAAGGAATTCAAATATATCCCTACATGGACGACTGCCTTATTCAAGCAGGGAGCAAGGACATTCTACTAAAGCATCTGGCGTTTGTAAAAAGATTACTAATTTGCCTAGGGTACAGAGTAAACTCAAAACTAGTGCCCTCTCAAGAGATAATATTCTTGGGTGCAAGCTTAAATACAACTGCCCAGATGGCTTATCTCGTGCCAGACAAGCAAAGGCAACTGACTCATTACTTTCAGATGATGGCAACAAAGACCCAGCTACCTGCAAGAAAAATTCTGCAGGCTTTGGGCTTCATGGCATCCTGCATCCTGCTAATTCCATATGCAAGACTGCATATGAGTAAGCTACAATGGTATCTAAAAAGTGTTTGAACTCAACATTACCACAGCCTGGAAACAATTAATAACTCTTATTCCCTGTCTACAACAGGAGTTTTGATGGTGGGCACTGGCCTGTCACCACAACAAGGGACAGCCTTTCACTTTACCCACAGCCAGGCAGACACTAACAGATGCATCGGATTATGCCTGGGGGGCACACATGGCAGGAAAATGTATTCAGGGCACGTGGCCCGCAGACCAAATGCATCTTCACATCAATCAAAAAGAGATGCTAGCTGTACAGAAAGGCCTGACAGCCTTCAAGGATCTACTACATCCAGGACAACTATTACTAAAGACGGACAATACTACAGTTATGTGGTACATAAACAAACAGGGGGGCACACATTCTAACCCCCTCAGCAGGCAAGCCATGACTTTGTAGAACACAGCACTGACCTATCAAGTACATCTGCCGGCACAATTCCTGCCAGGAAAGAAAAATACTCTGGCAGACGAACTAAGCAGAAACCTCATGGACCCTCACAAGTGGAAACTTAATCCACAGGTCTTCAGCATGATAACAAGGAAATGGGGATGCCCAGACATAGATCTTTTTGCCTCTCCTCACAACTGCCAACTACAGAGATTCTGCACAAGTACTTATCACTCACAAGCATTGAAAGTGGATGTTCTTCTCATTCAGCTGGAAAACCCTAACAGTTTATGCCTTTCCACCACTGCCTCTCCTTCCCAAGGTGCTCCTAAAAGTCAGACAAGAGACGCCAAAAATGATTCTGATTGCCCCAGACTGGCCACACCAGCACTGGCACCCAATTCTAAAGAGCTTGTCTCAAGGGCTAGCCTGGACTTTACCTCAAATTCCTCATCTTCTGACTCAACAAAACAATCCGATCCTGCACAGCCAACTCAAAACCTTAAATCTGGCTGCATGGCAGATAATATAGCCACTCAGAACACACCTCTCTCTAAAGCTGTTATGGATGTCATTTTGGAAGCCAGGAAGCCCAGCACCAAGAAATCTTATGCAGAAAAATGGAAGAGATTCTGTGCTTGGAACCAGGCACAAGGACTTGAACCACTTGTTCCAAATATACCTAACTGAGATGCTGGACAAAGGCCTATCCTTCTCATCAATTAAGATCCATGCCTCTGCCGTTTCAACTCATTACAATAAGGAACCTCCTATTTTCTCTCATCCACTGCTAAGACAGTACCTCAGAGGGGCAAAAAACATAAGACCCCCAAGGAGAGCACCGATACCTACATGGGACCTCAACTTTGTCTTAGAAAAGCTCACACTACCTCCTTTTGAGCCAGCCAGTACAGCTGATATAAAATTCTTATCATGGAAAACTGCTCTGCTCCTAGCAATAACTTCAGCAAGAAGAGTCTCAGGGTTAAATGCATTAATGGCAGTGGAAACTTTTATCATTTTTCATCTGGACAGGGTTTCTCTAAGGACAAACCCAACATTTATGCCAAAGGTAGTTTCCAGTGTGGCTCTTAACCGAACCATTCATTTGCCAACATTCTATCCAAATCCCCAGAATAAAGGGGAGAGACTTCTGCATTCTTTGGACATACACAGGCAGCTACACTTCTACTTGGACAAAACAAAAGCTTTCAGAAAAACTGAGCAACTGTTTGTAGCATATGGTGCAGGATCACAAGGAAAGGCTATCTCAAAGCAGACTATTTCAAAATGGATAGGACACTGTATTCATTTCTGCTATGCACAACATGGCAAGTCAGTGCCTAAGAATATTTGGCCACATTCTACCAGGGCAGCAGCCTTTCTCAGAGGAGTGCCAACCAAGGAAATTTTGGAGGCTGCATCTTGGAGTTCAGTGCACACTTTTCCCAAGCATTGTCACTTACCTCTTTACTCTAAATCCAGAGCAGGCTTTGCCACTGCAGTTCTGCAGGGCCTCATAGCCACTCCTAATCCTATTTAGACCCATCTGCCCTACCTCAGCTTTGGGATTCAACCCAAGTGTAATGACTGCAACAGTGAAATACGATGAACATAGTACAGTTGTGTACCTACCATAAATGTAGATGTTCGAGTGTATTCACTGTTGCAGTCCAGGTTACCCACCCTCCATCCCCCTTTCTTTGCTGGGATTTATCTATACTTCTCTATCCTATACAACCTATGTGGTGTATTTGCTTGTAGATAAAGGTATTGTTTTTATTTTACTGTATGTTTTTATAAGCAATATGTATTGCCTACCTTCTTGGGGGCACCTGACATCTGGGGCAAGAAAAACTGAAGAAAATGGCGTCGGCTGCATCTAATATATACCCCTGGCGCACTGACGTCAGGGAAGAGGCGACAGCAACCGACGCCGGACCAGGACTTTGGAATTAATTCTGACTGCGGGTAGCCTACCAGCAGGATAACACAAATGTAATGACTGCTACAGTGAATGCACTCGAACATGTACATTTATGGTAGGTACACAACTGTACTTTCTTGGACTTAGATGCCATATCTTTGTTTATAAGTTGTGCAACATAGAATGATTTCCTCACCACTGTAGACACTTGATGATCAAAGGCTAGATTACTGTCTGTGTGTGTCCCTATGTCCCTGACTACTGGGTCAACTGTGGGAGGTGTGTTGTCAATATGATAGTTACCATGGAGGGATGACTACCATTATGTATTTCTTAGCATGTAGTTTTAGTTCATGGCTCTGACACCAGTTGTTCCTGTGACAGCCCCTCCTGATGGACATTTATGTCAGTGTGAGATTTAATAACAGCTCCTAATTTGCAGTCATCTGCAAATTTAGTCAGCCAGAGACCACTGACATTGGTTTTGACTTCTAAGAAGTAAATGCCAAAAAGGAACGCTCCAAGGACTAATCCCCAAGGGACTCTACTTGTGACTGGCCTCTTTCTAGAGGTGGACCACCCAATTTTAACTTCCTGCAGCAAGAAGTAAATGCCAAAAAGGAACGCTCCAAGGACTAATCCCCAAGGGACTCTACTTGTGACTGGCCTCTTTCTAGAGGTGGACCACCCAATTTTAACTTCCTGCAGCCTGTCTGTGAGCCAGTTGGCTAGCCACTGGGTTATGTACAGGTTTGTACCTAACCTCTTGAGTTGTCAACAATGGCCAAATGAGGTATTGTCGAATGCTTTGGCCAGGTCAAGGTAGGTAGTGTGAACGACTTTGCCCTCATCCATTGCTTTGGTGACCTTTTCAAAGAAGTCCACCAGGTTGAGTAGGCATGATCTACCCTTGACAAAACCAAACTGGGTTGGGTCCAGTGTCTGGAGGTTTACTATATTTATGTTGATCATCTTCATGATAATTCTTTTCATGGCTTTACATACAAGACTAGTGAGACTTGTGGGTTTGTAGTTTCCAGGTTCTGTAGATAGCCCTCCTTTGTACAGAGGGATGACTGTTGCCTTTCTGCATTCATGAGGCATGAAGCCTGTTTGGAGGCTACAGTTAAATAGTAATTCCAGAGGCCCTGATAAGTCGTGTTTTATGCTATTTAGAAGGCATTGTGGGATGTTGTCTGGGCTCATTGATGCAGTGTTCTTGGTCTTAGAGAGAGCATCATGGACCTGTCCCCTAGTGATAGTAGGGGGAGTTATATTTGATGGTATTTCTTGAGGAGAAGGTTGAGGGGTGAGGTGGTAAAGTTGGAGCTGAATTTATCAGCCAGGAGGTTTGCTATATCTTCTTGCTCAGTATAGGTGGCTCCATTTACAATGAGCTCTTCACAGAATTGTATGTTGCCTATGAGGTTGCATACATAGCTAAAGAATGCTTTGTGGTTGTCCTTGGCATAGAGGCCAAACTTGCCTCAAATTTGGCTTTGGTAGACTTTATTTGTTCTCTTAGTTGTTTAGTTTGAGAGTGCTTTTATCCTGCTGGGTGCTGCACCTGTTTTCAAAAGGTACAGAATTTACATCAGCGAACACTTCTAGAAATGAAAACTGCTATACTTGTAATTCACAGTGAGTTATATATTTAGTTACATGTTCTTGTTCTGCTTTCTATGTTGGAAAGAAAAACTGCCCTTTTTTTTTTCTAAATACGTATATTTGAACACCTGAGTGACATTAGATGTCAGCGTGAATCTACTGCCCTGTTTACATATACACTTAAGCATCCTAATACCTAGTTTCATTTTTTGGGTAGTGACAAAATTATGTTTAGTGATTCAAATAATTAGGATGACAAAACATGCTTAGTGTAAAGGAACGTGTTTGGATTGTGAAACTTAGGAGCTTTATTTTCTCCTGGCTTGAATGAATATTAGTTAAGTTTTGTATGTATGTACGAGTACATGTTTTTAAATGCGAGTCCAAGGAATTGTGATGTCATCTTCAAAGAAGTGATAAGTAACTGCTGAACATTTGAATTTTATTACCGTACTGAAGAAGGCTGTTACCAAAAGTGGCATATGTTTTTTAAACTGACCAAATAAACAATAAATTGTTGCATTGGGATTGGAGAGTGCTGGCATTTGTTTTGTGTTGTTTTTTTTTTTTTTTTTTTTTTCCTGTTGCTGGTTGCTTGATTGCTTTTTGCTGTGCACTTTTACCTGTCTTGCAAGTTGCTGTTGTAGTAAGGCCTTCACCACCCATACACAAGGACAAGGTTCAATCCTGACCTCTGGTCAATACCTGTTTTGAGTCTGCATATTCTCCCCATGTCTCTGGGGTTCCTCCCCACCTCCAAATTACAAGCTAAGTGTCTCCATCTAAAACTCGCCAAAGAATGGAGCTATGGGCAGCAGCAGCACAGATTTTACATAGTGCCCTATAAGGAGAAGAGTTGTATAGACCAGCCTCTCTTGGCATCTTTCATGGTGTGCAGTATTCTCAGGAAAGAACACCGATCACAGATTGCGAGCCGTTGCAGGAAAAGCCACTCGATGGTGTAAAATGTAGCTGTAGGCAATTTGATCATGTTGAGTAATGTCACTAAATTGGGCATGGCTATTTGCTAATGATAATGTGGGTGGAGGACCTGGCCTACTCTGACCTTTGCCAGGGACCCATGCTAACTTTAGGGGTGTATTTGCCCTTATTGGCTAGTATGTGCCTGCCATAAAGCCCAGCAGCCCTGGGTCAATAAGCTACTGGCCGACCGGTGTACAGTTGCCCAGTGTAGGTTACCTGGGGTAGCAGTGTTGAGTGAAAGCTGAACGTAAAACTAACCAACCTGCCAAACATGAACTAAAAATTGCTACACTTGGTGTAGGTTGACTGACAGGACAGAGCCTGGAAGTAGGCAACTTGGTGAGGAGAAGGCTGAGCATCCTATGTATCCAGGAGTCCAGATGTAAGGGCAGTGCATCAAACCCTTTGGCTTGTGATCCAGAGTCTACTAATAATCTCCTAGTAAGAAAGGGGGACTGGAGTAGAATCGATGATTGCAAATTCCCAGTGAAACAGTCAGCCCACAGTATAAACCACTGATTGCCACAATCCGCTGCAGATAGTGGTCAGAGAAAGCTCTAAAGTCAAGAAGAGACCATGCTGAAGACCTGGAAGTTGAGTGGAGTGAAAGCATAACAGTTCAAGAAATTACTCCGAGCTCTAGCACCTCAAGAAGAAGAGGAAATAAGTGGAGTTAAAGAATGGCAGGGCCTCAAAACAGCATGTATGAGTGCTACAGAACAGGTATATGGCCGAGGCAGGTATGGAGATAAGGTTAATAATGAAAGCTGGTGGTGGAATGCAGATGTCCAGGAAGTCATCAAAAGAAAGGCATGCAAGAAAAATTGGGAGATACATAAGAAAGACCAGTCTAGGAAGGAATACTGGTTGATTAACAAAGAGGCCTAAGAAAGGAGTTGCAATAGCAAAGAACAAGGCATCAGAGGCACTCTACCAGCTTCTCTAAAATGAGTCAGTCGATGGCACAGAGAAATTGTATCGGGTGGCAAGGCAAAAGCAGAAAGGTAAGGAAGATAGTCAGACACCCCTCATAAGGGATGCCAGCAGCAATTTGCTCACCATTCTACAGGATATCAGAAGCAGATGGAAGGAGTGCTTCCATCAGATTCTGAACGAAGAAAACCCCACAGAAGCTGTACTTCTGAGACACAGCCTACAGTGAGAGAGGAAGAGGAGCTTACTATAGAAAAAAATAAGACCATCAGTAAGAAAAATTAAGTCAGGAAAAGTAGCAGGGTCAGATGAGGTCACAGCAGATACGGTAAAGATACTGGATAAGATAGGGGAGAAATGGGTCCTGAGGGTAATCACAGCAGTGTAAAGAGTAAAGCTTATCCCAGATGACTGGCGAGTAAGTATACTAGTGCCAGTATTCAAGAACAAAGGGACGTTCACAACTGTGGACAGTACAAAAGGTATCATAATCCTGTCACACTGCATGAAAGTTCTGGAAAGGGTGATTTCATAAAGGAATACATGGAGTAGTAGAAAATAAGATGGGAAATGAGCAGTTTGGATTCAGATCAGGATGCAGCACATCATACCCAATGCAGTGTGACTAGCAGTTGAGGAGAAGCTAAAGTTGACGAAAGAGCTCAACTGGGTATTCCTAGACTTGGAGAAGGCATATGACAAGCTCCCATAAAAAAACTGATTTGGGCAGTCCTGCTGTGGTTCAAAGTCCCAGAAACAATGGTAGAATTAGTGCAAGCTTTGTACAAGGACCCACTGACTCAAGTACAAACAGTGGGTGTGCCTCAGGATTCAGCTCTGAGCCCACTGCTGTTCATACTGGTGATGAACTACTTGAGACATATGAACAAAGTTGCTGTATGCAGATGATGTGGTATTACTGGCAGACTCTGAGCAGGAACTTCAGCAAAGGATAGGGGAATGAAATGCAAAACTAAGAGTTGTAATGACAGCAAATGTGTAAAATCAAACGAAGTTGACAATTGAGATAGAAGGGAAATAGTGGAACAGGTTAACAGCTTCAGGTGTCTGGGAGGGGGGTGGTTGAGGAAAAGGAAAATCTGAATAAAGAGATCAAAGCAACAATCAGAGAGAATGCAGTCAGCTGGCACAGTGCCAGGTGTAGTATATGACAGAAGAATGTCAAAGAAGCTGAAAAGTAAGTTGCACAAAATAGTGGTGTGGTCTGTACTACTGTATGGTACAGAAACCTTAGCAATAAAGGCAGAGCAGTTGAAGAAGCTGCAAGTGATGGAGGTGAAGTGCTTGAGAAGGATAGTAGGATGCACACTGTGGGACAGGCGAAGAAGTGATGATGTAAGAGCAGAAGCCAAACTAGCTGTGGTTGTAGAAAAGGCCAAAGAGAACAGATTATGGTGATTCAGGCACATGTGCAGAAAAGCTGAAGACAGTCTGGTGTTGAAGATTTGGGAAAGACAGGAAGAAGGCAAAAGGAAATGAGGATGTCCAGCAAAGAGGTGGATGGATTGTGTGAGAGAAGACCTGTGACAGTCTGGCATGAATATCAAAGAAGGCAGGAAAATGGCATTGAATAGGGACACCACCCTGACCACATGTAGGAAATGGTGAAAAGGGGGGGATGATGATTTTTGATTGCAGATGGTGGCCAAAGGAGTGGTGGTGTAACAGTTAGAAGATGTGTGCACCGAGTAGCAGTTTGGAACTTTTGAGTGATAGGGCGCCAGTGATGTTCTTGAGGGAGGAGTTAGCAATAAATCTGCATATTAAATCTGAGATGTTTTTTAGTGTGTGGTGGTATTTTTGCTTGGAGGTTGATGAAATAATGAGGAGGGCATATTAGATTTTGCTAGGAGGACTCCTTTGCAAGTGGCTGTCCTGGCTGCATGTGGTTTCATCGGGCAGTTATTTAGCAGTCAAGTGACTTATTCTTTGTGTTGCTGGAAACTACTCGAGCACTAAAATAGGCCACATCATTTTCTTATGTGGCCTTTGGAGACCCTTGCTTGACCTCTGCATTTTGAAAAAATTGAGTCAGTTCAGTATGCTCACCCTCCTTTGTTTGTTGGCCTTGCCAATGACCTTTATGGTCACCTTGTACATGAAAGAGCTCTTTCTTCCATATCCCTTTTTTTAAGGTCACTAGAAGTTTTTTATTCTCTTGCGTGGTCTCATCACTTTAATTTCACCTCCTTGCACTTTACCTTGCCCACTGCTTCCAACAATGCAAACCTCTATATTTTTCACATATGAGGCTTCAGGGGTATGTTTTCCCAAGAATTCCAGCTTGGCCCCAGGAGGAACTTGAGATGGCTCTCGATGTAACTTTTCCTTTCTCATCAAGCCGATGATCTTCATCAAAAAGTCAAGCCCGGTTCATATCATCCAGAAAGCAAGTTTTGGAGCGGTAGTGGCTGTAAACTTCATGAATTCCAGGTACTACACTGTCTTTAGAACTTGCAGCGCATTGACTCCCAGCAGAAAATTTTCCAGAACCTCTAGATAGACTTTTTTTGGGTAATTTAAAGCGCTTATTTTATCTGATTTCACTATTGCAGATATCTGCATGCAGCTGGTAACCAGCTGCATGCTGTTGATAGTGTTTTTCGATTTTGCATGTATAGTTACACAAATGACTCTCACGAGTTGATATTTGACTAATTTTGAACCCAGGGTTTAAACATAATATAAACACATATGTGGAGGCCCTCAACAAAAGCACCCAAACAAAAGAGACCTCTGAGGCATAAATGCACACAAACTCCACTGCCCACCACACCACACGCAGTCCACACACCTGTGTCTCGCAGCCACTGAGGCCTAAACATAAACACAACATATTAGTCATAGGAGACTCCATTGTGAGACACACAGATGTGCCCCTCACCAGGCTGGATAAGGAAAAAGTCACACTTGCTTGTCTGGTACCAGAGTCCGCCATAACACCAAAGCACTCAAGTCGGTGGTATTATGACTCTGTCATAGTCCATGTTGGAGTGAATGACATGAGATGTACCTCCCTGGACTATATAAAGAGAGACTTCGCGTGTCCGCTGGTTATTTTACGTCCCAAAAAGGCAAAAGGTATTTCTTACCTGTCTTTTGATCAGGGGAGTATCTACCGTCCCCAAAGCCAGAATGAATGCT